>NW_028230447.1:18635573-18912943 GCF_043228905.1 Azolla caroliniana
ATGATCAAGATGCACAAAACCTTAAAATATTACCCTAGAATCCTACAATGAGTAGAACACAAAAAACAACCTAGGATATTACCATATAGCTTGAATCCCCGTAGACCCAATAACTTCTGGAACACAGAAACTCTGAAATATTACCCTCAAGCTTAAATCTCAGCAGACCCAATAAACCCTAAGAGTACCAAAACACCAAAAGCAAAATTCTCAAATTGTATCCTAGAGCTTGAATTTGAATCAACCCAACAAGTCAGATGATAGTCAAGACACAGAAAACGCCCTTAAAAGGTTACCCTATAGCTTGAATATCAACAGCGCCGCGAGCAATTATAGATAATATATAAGAGGCTCAGATATACACACCTTGAGGCCCACATGAAGAAGGACATGAGTCTTCCCTGATTTCTTTGATTCTTTTGTGAGGGAGGATAGACCTCTGGAAAAAACAGGAGGAGGAGAAGAAATCATCAATGGAGATGAATCAGAAATGGGGGAAGGGATGATGACAGGGGGATTGCAAATCCCAATCCTTGCTCTTTGTTTCTTGTAATGAGAGGAGGGCCCACTTACACTCCTTCCTTTTCATCTGCACTGTTGGCTCTTGACATATCAACAAATTCTGTTTGTTTTATCCCATAGGTTAAGGTTTTGGTCTGCCATGGCAATGGTCAACCTCTGTGTGGTTTCTAATATGTGTATATTCTTCATGATGAACTGTTGTGGGCAGCTAGGCTAAGCCAAGCCAACACATCTTTTTTTGTTCTTTTTTTCTTCATCCTTTTGTTTATTATTATCATCCATCCATCCATCCGTCCCTTTTTCGCCTTTGGATCTTATTGAGCATTTGTTTTGTTTAATGTTTTTTGTGTTTAATGTTTTTTGTTTGCTCGAGGAGCCCGACTCGATGATTACGTAATGTGAGTTGTTTCCTTGGCTTTCCTTCTCTCTTTTTTGCTCTTTGGATTTGATGGATTTAATGGCAATTCAGCTATCATCTCTAGTTGAAAGGGATCGGCAATGGCATCTTTTTTTGGGTCCAAAAAAATAAAAACATTTGCCCTTTAGAAGACAATGATTATCTTTTACTATCTATCTCTGTATTGTGGAGGAATCTTTGTATTTTGGAAAGAGATTCTGGAAATTGGGACTATGTATCAATGGTATAAAGCTGTGTTTTAGGAACAAAACGATCTTTGTAATATGGAGGAATCTTTATATTTTGGAAATTGTGATTCTGTGTTAATGTTATAAAGTTATGTTTTAGGAACAAGTTGTCATTGTGCATGATCCCAACTACGAATTATTGTAATTGTATTTTGATAATGAGCATGACATTACCACTACATGCACAACATCAATGCTACAAAACAAAAGCTTTATCACTACGGCATCATGTTTTATAATTTTGATTTCAAGTAACATGCAAATCCAAGATGTGGGGAAGTCTAAAGTCTCCTTTATACATAAACCTAAGGGTAAATAATGCTTTCACATTTTGCTCGAGCACACATAACATGTTGGGATTTGATGAAGTAAAAAGTCAATCGTTTCCCCAACTCTATTTGCAAGGCCTTTGTGCTTCTTCATTACATTTGGCAATACATGACCTAGTGTTGTTTGTGAAACAAATTTCTTGTTTATCATGGTTAGTGTGTTCTTTTCAATTGTGGACTTCAAGAAGTTATGCTTCTGTAAATGCCACGACTTTTCTCTTGATGGCGTATGTAAATTTGGATATTGTAATATTTGAAAATACGTACAAATTTTGGATGAATCAACATTCAAAGAATATCTCATAGTTAATCTAGGAGAATGGCATGTTGTTAGAAAGAAAGAAAGAAAGATATCTTAATGTCTTCTAAGACCAAAATTGGCCCATGAGACAATTGGTTTACAACAAATTTGGGGTATTTACCCATTCATCGAAAGTATAAATAAATAAATAAAATAGAACTCAAGCTAAAGAGTTCTAGTAAAAAAACATGTTCGATGGCTTTATACTAGGCCTAGTTTCATTTCCGTCCAAGTCTCTCGAAAAGAAGCGAGAGGTCAAAGGGTTTCGACGTGGATGTGGCCCGTGGTCCCAATGTAAATGGTACCCCAACCATAGCTCACCTAATTTCACTTCATTTTGACACTGCTCACTCTTGAATTACTAATATATCTTAGGTCAAATATGTGTTTGTATATATTGTTTAATTTAGAAAGAGGCATATGATTGTAGATATAATGAAAACAAATATATCTAGACTTGGTATAACATGTAAATGTGCACATGATAGTGTTTCTATGCAATCGAAATGCTCCCTACGACATATCAAAGAGGAAATGAGTATGTGCCATACATTTGCAAAGATTACAGGAATTTGCTCCGTTGAACTTATTTATACTAGCTACAAACAATTTAATCTTTGTTACAATGGTTTTCTAAGTTTAAACTTTTTCTAGGTCATGCCTCCTATGTACCAACCTAGTGCTCCTAGGGTGACAACCTTATGACCCTTGTCATTATGGCCAAGACTTGTGATGGTTAAGCTAGATCCAAATATTGCATTGTTATGTTCAAACAAAATAAAACCTCCTCCTTGCTCTTTTGTAGCCAAGTCAAGCTTGTAGTGACTCATTGAGGAGGCTCAAGACTTGTTTTTAGATGCTATTTTGATATATTGAAACAAGAGCATTTCCACTTCATAAATAACCTTTACACAATTATGCTTCCTCATTATTCTCCTTTAGATACTATATCGAAACAAGAGAATATCCTCTTCATAAATACCCTTTACACAATTTTACTCCTTCATTAATCTCCTTTTGACAATCACAAACTCCATTTCCATCACAAAATCTCACTCATTGAGTGTGAAGATAAATCACAACGTGTAAGCAACTTTATACATTGACTATTAGTGTTTTTGAGTCACAACACAATAGTTATAGTTGGCATGCATTAAGCCTTCTTCTTTATTCTATGTTCATTCTACTTTGCTACTCAGCTTGTCAAAAAATTGACTTTAGCTCAACACTTCCAGAAAGTTAGGAATAAACAATACAATATTTGTCCTTTTTCGAAAGGCATCAAATATCCAATCAATTCAAGCAAGGAAAACTTATTTGAAAATTTTGATGGCATGGAAAATTATTTCATGCATTGAAAATTAAATCTTCCCATTGTAAAACTACAAATCTCTATTTTCTAAGATTAAGAGAGCATTCAAATATCTCGATCCATAAATGAGAATATGCAATTGCAGTAAATAAATTAGCACCACAAATTATAACTTACTCTTCATTGTCCTTGGATTGAGAATGAGCAATTGCAGTAAAAAGTGAAAGACCAAATTAAAGCTTACTCTTCCTTGTCCTTGAATACTAGTTGTGGTAAAAATGTAAACATGTGCGAACCATCAAGAATCAAAAAATACAACTCAATAATTGAGGTTATTAATCAAGGAGCAAATGAGGTGCCATTAAACTTGGAAAGTATTGCATGCTCCATTATAGTTTCAGGTGTTTAAAGCACGCTTCAATTTATTACAAAGATTTGTATTTCCACCCAGCGGTATATCAGAAAAAATAGGGTGATGTTAGGATGTTATACAACTATTTATATATATATATATACATGCAAAATTTTGATGCCAAAATTCTCACTGTGTTAAATTCACAGAGGTATGTGTTGCCATTGTTGGTGAGTTTATAAATATTATTTAGAATTGTCCTGCTCTTATGTCCCTGTCCAACCTTTCTGCATTCAATGTGCCAGGAAGTTCCCGGAACCCCTCGTTGAAAATTGAATATGCACTGAAAGGACATTATTAGTATCTCATTCCAAAAGTGTTTATATGAGCACTAATAATAAGACTAAGTGGGTATATGTCGAGTACAAACCTTACTTCTCCCTCTTGGCGCTTCCCTAAATTTATGAATATAACAGCAAATGCAGTTATCAGGATCTGCACAGGCAAAGTACAGCCAAGACAAAGCATTATTTAACTCGTTAAAATCTTCGTTATCTTATATGTAGGCTTTACCCACACAGACAATCAGTAGTTCCATTAATACTTATTTAACTTAGCAACCACATTACCCTTCAAAACCTATTGAATCCAATTGCAGACCCAACTCAGTGCCATTAATATATGTTTTACTTGTCAAACCAGACTGGCATTTCACGTTTTGGACAATGGTAATTGTCCAAAACCTTTACAATCCAATCACAAACTTACTTATTTGGAGTGGCAAACCTATCATTGAAGGTTTGAACAATGACATTGTAGGGGTTACCTAAGAAGAATATTTAAACTTAAAACCTAATTACCATGACCTTGTGTAATTTTTTCCTCTGCTAAGATGTGAAGAGATAACAGAGATACAGACAGCATTTACCAGTCTTTAATATAAAACTATTGACTGTGCATAACCAAATACAAAATTGTTAAAAGGACTTACATAGACTGGACCAATATCCCACTGATAAGCTACAGGCGCCATTGCAAACCAAAACAGAACTACAACCCACCCTCTCATGCTGATGGAGAAAATCATAATCAAGATGATGTCTGCCAAATCAAAACAATAAATCATACCTCTCTCACACTAAATCTCTCTAGAGCTATCTCATAATTTGGTAATAAAATGTACATCATATTCTGCCCTGCTTTTTCGAATGCCATTTAAGGTGGTTGCTCTAGACAGGTTATATACAATATAATTGTGTGACTAAAGCCAATGGCATGCTAGCGAACCATTTTCATTTAACAAGCTGGCTCAAATATACAAAAATCCATTATAGAAGGTTACAGTGCAGGGACGTGAACAGATTAATTCATTCAAGATATGCTCTTGTCAGGGATAATTTTGCATTTATCCATCCAACATATACTCTTGTCAATGATAAATTTGCATATATCTATTCAACATAAGCTCTTGGCATAGATAATTTTGAACTTAACGATCCAAGATATGCTCTCAGGGATAAGTTTTCCAGCGAATTCAGATGTCCCAACAAGTTTTAACAAAAGATCATTTCATGTGTTTGGCAAAGCTAATGAGAATCACTCCACATTCTCAGGCATTGATTAATGTAATCAAGGAGGAACATATCATACATGGGAACACACATGGAAGAGATGATCGTCTTCAGATCAAATAATCAACATAAATATGGGTGGTTCCAAAATTCCAGTATTCCACCTGTACACTAAACATATAGAGATTTGTTAGTACTATGTATACAACTCAGGGCAAGGATGAAATAGCCTGTGTTAGACATGATGCTCAATGATCCATCCTCTTGAGATATTGGCAATGCACCATGGTGCCAGAATTTGTAATGCCATTATTATGAGTTCAGACGAGTAAAGGCCAATGTATTTATACTGCAACAGTTTTGGTAGCACCACAAGGTAAATCTTCCAAAGTACCACTTATGGAGTTAATAAAAGCCCGACCTAGAATATATCTCCTGAAATATTTTCCCATACTTCCACAAACTCTAAAAGGTGATCCACTCAGGTAACTTACATGTACTATTTTCCAGCTAAGTTTACAAACTTTACTAGCATCTGTCTAGATCAACATCTAAGCTCCATCATAACAGCATGTCAATGGATAGAGCATCAACTGTATCTTTCAAGTAAGAAAATAAATGTTTCATTCTCTTTGAATTATATTATGTTTAGAATTTGAATTTTTATCACTAATTTAGGAGTGCTCAATGTTTCCTCTTGTTTGAATTAAGTCATGAAAGGTATACTATATGGTAATGGAAGGGGCATAAGTAACATCTTAAGTACAAATAAGAGCATGTAATGGATAGAGCATCAAATGCATCTTTCGAATGAGAAAAAGAAATGTTTCGTTCTCTTTGAATTATATTATGTTTAGAATTTGAATCTTTCAATCACTAATTTAGGCGTGCTCAATGCTTCCTCTTATTTAAAATTAAGTCATAAAAAGTATATTATATGATACTGAAAGGTGGCACATGTAGCATTTTAAGTACAAATGAATCAATGACAAGAGAAGGGTGGTCCAACAGTCTTTAATGTTCAACTTTAAGACATCCTGCACAGGTTTTCCGTTTTCCGGTCAAGTTATTTGAGATCAATTAAACATTGTTATCACATTAAACAAATCGAATCAAAGGCTATTGAAATTATACCTGGTAACTTTAATTTTTGTTGTAAGAAGTGAATAATCTGCTTCTGAAATAGCGTGGCTGTTTCTGGAATACGAAAACTCTGTAGACACACAAAACAATCACTTAAAATCACAATGCACAGGAACCAGAGAGAGAAAGAGTGGAAGAAAGATTTAATTGAAGTTTTAAAAAAGCCAGACATCAAAGTGGCTTACAAGGCCCAAAAAGTTACAGTCATAACATTTTTCAGTAACTAATCAATACAAAAAGATAAGCTCATTGAAAGATTGGGAGAGAAAACGAGAACCAGGTCATCCTCATCATCGGCTCCATCCCTATTTTGAATGTGCTTAGGTGGAGCTTTAGGTGCAACTACTGCAAGAATAGAATCTGCCTAACCAAGTCATAAGAATGAAAATGTGTTAATAGTAAAATAATTAAATCATCAATCTTTGGAGGTGCCATGATAAGCTAGAAGACGATACCTCCATTGATAAGTTTTACCGAAACAGGCTCATCTTTGTTGAGATCAAGTAGTGTTTTCCCTTTAAATATGAGCTTTAATCTCTCTAGAGGTAAAGAGGTTTCTTCTGCTACCAATGCCCTAAGTGCAGAGACCTGAATCAAAACACAGACAAAGATATCGCAGCACATGTATCAATATCAGAAAATTTTCAAATTTGCAACACACACACATCAATTGTTGTTAGCACATTTGATGCATTAAAGTAACATCAATACTATTTCTAACATAGAATACATGGATTTCATCCCAATCACGATATGTATAAGAGCATTATTAGATATCTTATGCAATTCCTTTAATTTTTAGTTCTATTGTTTCATTTTTTACTTCCTATGGTATGAAGCCAACCTTAGACATGAGCGACTTAATACACTGAGTGGACTCACTTTACTTCTCATTCTTTTGCTACAAATTTGACAGCTTCGGCACTCTGGCCTTGGTCTTATGATACATTTTCCAACGCTTCGAAAGTACTTGAAATTACATATCTCCACCATACTAATATTTCAAAGTAATATGGATAACAGAAGCAGTAAGGAAAAGCAGGAGAGAATTTCACAAGTAGATTAGTTTGGAAACTTTGATGACAACATTATATCACACGGGTCCTTTTAACTAAAGGTGGTAAGAGAATTCTCTCCATGTGAGCACAGCTAAACTAGTGATTGATGTTGTATTATATGTAGGGAATCAATAACTTTCTCTCGCTTACTCAATGATCTATTCCACAATTGCAGCTTGATGTCTCAGTATCCTTTCATTATATTGATATATCGAAGGTGAGTTAATTATTCCTCTTTTGATCATCGATCTATTCTCAACAAGAATTTCGCAGAGTCAACTTCCCCTTTAACTTGCATTTTTATGCTTCGTTTTTTAAAGGTTCTATTTGTCTAAATTATATGTTGTGACAGAAAAAAGAACATATTTGAAGATAATGGAAGTAATGAAGACAAAAGTATTAGGAAAAAAAATCTAAAATATCCCCTAATTTTTCTTTATTTTCTGAAATGCTTTAAAGTTTTCCTTATTTCCCCAAATGCAATCAGTCAAACCTGGAAAAAACAGCCGCAAGTGCTAGTTGAGCATTGGTATGGATAAACTAGCACCTTCTTCTCTCTTCCAGGGGTAGATTATAGGGCATTTGGGGAAATAACTAAAATTCAGGTATAATAATTCAAAGGTTTCCTCTAAGCGTTACTAGATATTTTCTGTACTTGCATTCAAAGATTCTCCTGTGGTTCCTTTGTTACATTTTTTAATGACGTATATAGTGCCTGAAATCACATGTCTGTTTTTTCTGCAAATTACAGTACACGTTTGTCAAATAAACAGAGAGGGTGATGAAAACAGTGCAAAAGGCCTCAAACAAAGCCTGAGAAAATGCAAAATGTTGATCTGAATCTGTGGAAGACCTAGCATACGCATGAAAAATATTCGTTTCCAAACTTTCGGAAACATTCGGAGTCCGAACGGAATCTTGAAAAGTCAGAATCGTTTTCACATTCGAGAAACGAGAAACATTTGCAGTTGTTCAGAGTCCACAATGTTTGGAGTCGAAATGACAACAGAAACGTTCTAAGTTCTGTAAAAGTCAGAAACATCTGCTTTTCCAGAGTCAAGTAGAATCAGTGGAGTTTAGATTTGTTTCTTCGGGATCCAAGCATAATAATAAACACATTATGAATCAGAAAGCGTCTCCGCATGATGCAAGAAGGAGAGTGGGAGCGTTTCAAATTCCCTTCATTCCTCAAGGATTGCACATGTAAACGACGACTGATTCAAAACAAGAATTCAAAGCAGGAGACGTTTGAAGGTTCTTTTTTCTTCAGGATTCAGGAAGAACAACAACAAAAAATGTTTGAGAACAGCTTCCGAGGTTTTCTAAACTCATCAGGATTCAAGAAGAAGAAACTCAGGCGCGAGATTAACTGCTGAGAGAGAGAGAGGGAGGGAGAGAGATTATCCTTACCTCCATTGTTGCAGGAAGATCGAGAGTGTAAGATCTGCCCGGAAGCGCTGTTCGAACAGAAACCCTAGCCATTTCTTTCTCTGTCTGTCTGTCTGTGTCTGTGTCTGTGTCTGTGTCTGCGTCTGTGTGTCCTACCAGAGAGAGAGAGTTGATCATTCGGTTTGTCGGTTCCTTATTGGTTTGGACAGAGTGTCCTATTCTGCCGTTAGGCTCCAGTGACCGGCCTTGTTGATTTGGACATGGAGTCCTCTTCTACCGTAGGCTCCACTGACCGGCCGGACGGCCGGACAACACGCTCTCCTTGGGATCTATAGTCGCGTACCAACTTCGAGTACCAAGCACGTACGTGTACATTGTGTTGTCAATTTATACCTAAGCCTATTCGCACTATCACTCATCGCTCCACCAAATCTCCGATTTTTTAGCATATATCACTTGAAGAGTAGGAGGTTGCCGCTAGCTCGTATGGCCACTTCGAAACACTCAATCGCAGTATACTCTGTTTATTTGTGAATGTTCCAACATCACGTCTCGTTGAACAAAACCCACCAGCAGCACTCCTCCTACATGTCTTATTGAGGACCAAATATGAGGATTTTCAAAATTGGCCATTTGGATCAACCAGTAGCTATGCAAGTCGCCCCTTCTGTCCACGTGATGATAAACTTCAAAGCCCCTTCTTGCTTGGGAGGGCCTCTAATGCACAACAATGGGCATTATCAATTTCTCAACCTTCTTCACCTGTTGACAATGTTGTCAATCGAGTTGTGGATATGGATAATGTACATACTAGTGATGCCCTCAATATGATTTGCCTTTCACTGTCACTATTGATAGACAAAGAGGCATGCTTTCACAATGTTGTCCAATGTATACTCTACCTTCATGTCAACCATTAACTAGACCTACTAAATTCAATGCCACACATGCAGACTCCATCAAACCATGTGAAATAATTTACTCGCCAAAACAACGACTAATACAAACCACATGCAACCCATCCATGAATCTCACACGAACTAGGCACCCCCAACCAAGGATAAACTCAACTAGAGGTTTCCCCCTCAAAATAAAGACTACATCTACATGGATAACTTAAGCTATCACGAATATGATCAATAAGACAAGGTTTACAAAGCATTGGAGGATTATGAATGCATTGATTGATGGGAGTGTATTGTGACAATACACACTTCCACAATATCAACTACACCCGATTTTGCCTTTCTTAAGTATCCTCCCTACATGGCCCCTCCAAAGGCACTCTAAAGACCTCTAGCTTCCCTAGTTGACATAATGCAATCTTTTACCCGAGGAGTCCATCTTTACAACTTTACGACCAATTATATGCTACTACTACAATAGTGAGTCACACCAACGTGTTTTATTTGAACTGTCCTCTAAACTACAAGGGCAAAGGCTCAATTGCCAATGTTTGTAGCGGTTACATCACAAATATCGTTCAAGTGACCACGCAAAAAAAAACGCCAAGGTGGGTGAACTATGTTGAGCAAAATCATGTTCAACGATAAGCACCAAATAGAAGTGTGAACCCAAGTGTTAGGTGCAAAACCTATCTCATGATCGGTTATGGTTAAGCATTTAACATTATCGATAACTAATCATGAGATAGGTTTTTGTTTATGCATGTAACACCTAGGCTCACACAAAAGGATGATATTTAGCAGTATGGGAGGCACTAAAGCAGTGCCCAATTGCTCGTCATGGAGGCATGTATTATAGCACTCTTTGAATGTAATCTTATGAACTCCATATGATAGAACTCTTTGAGTTCTATATTGCCATGTGTCCACTATATAACTCATTGGTTTCTATTGTGGTGGGAGTTCCCACAATAGGTGTCACATGAGAGAACTCAAAAAGTTCGTTGATTTGAATTCAATGTTGGCAATCGTTCAAAGATCTCTACTCAATTTTGGAGCGTTGCCCAACGAGAGGGCACCGGATCTACGGGGGCCATAAATGGGGTTCAAAACTAGCCATTCAACAATGTTTAGTGTAAAACCTAATTTATTGGTTCCATTGAAGTTTGTTTTTTCTTTCTCTAGTCCATAGAGAGACATACAAGCATATTAATCTAGACGTGGTAATGGCTTTCATTGAACATAGATTAGAGTAACTAGAGATGCGAAAATAGGTAAATTCCACTTGATAGCACCTTAAAGTTAGTGTAGTATTTTTTTGTGCCCATCTTAAAGAGCTTTTATGAGGAAAAATCTCAAGTACGATGGAAGCTCTTGAATGGTACTTATATTCCCTGTTCCATGACTAGCTAGATTTGTCTTGGAAGGGATAGGATCAACAAAGAACAAAGAGAAAAAAGAAGAGATTTTTTTTTTGTTGCTTTGAATCTATTAGCCTTTTTTGAGTTTTCTCTTTACAACCATAAAAATAAACCTCAATTGTTTTTTTTACTGAAAGAGAGGATTCCTTGTAAATAGGGAGGTCCTCATGGTTCTACCCCATCAACAACTAGGTCAAGTGATGTAGGTTTAAATCTTAAGCAATGGGTTTCATATGTATTCATCATTTTTAAAGGGTGGATAACCATACCTACAAAGTTTGCACCACTAGCAACCTAGGAAACAATGCCTTTGTTCAAAAGGATAATATTTTCATTTCAGGGGGGAATTCCATTCATCCTAAGCACGCGATATAGTCAGAAAAATTCCATACCTTGGGAATAAGATAATGTGATGTTCATTATAAAAACTTCCATAATCTTATTTTAAGTTCATTGTAAAAATATCTTGTACAAAGTTGACATGGATCTTTTCTTGTTCCACAAGACAAGAGTTGAATAGGATAATGTTGCCCTTTGAAAAATGACCATCAACCACAAATGATACAACTAGGTTTGGAATTTGATTGATTTGTTTTTGTTAATGGAATGAGCTCAGGTGCTCAAATTAACAACTAAGTCTTGTTAAAAATTGAGCCCCACGTCATCGACCCTACTGTGACAAGTCAACCAAGCTCTTCCTCTGGCACAACCATGTAATGGTAAAGTGTGAACGTCACTTAAATATTTTCATCACCTAAAAGGCCTTTTGCGACTAATTTGAATTGAGCAAGTAACGTCTATTCCTAGTCCTTTGTTACTTTTTGAAGGTCCCCATCTTATTGTAAAGTTTAATGGGATATTTTGACACAAGTAACTTAGTAGCAAGAGCCAAAATAGGCATTGTTCGTCACCTCATGGATTGGGGGGGGGGGGGGAATCAATATAAGCCTACAGTTGTATGTGACACGTTTTTTAGCAGCACTTTCACTTACATGTGCAGTTTAATTATGATTTCTTGTTTGTTTGTGGTGGGCGGATTGTACCATGATCCTTTCTCAACAAACACAACTTTTTGATTCGTTGAAACTGTCACAAATATGACCTCTAAAAAATACGTTTTTCTCCAAAAGGCATGGATGAGGTAAATCTCTACTTTTAATAACATTTATTTCCCCATCCATAAAATTTTAAAAAATAAAACATTTTATGTAGACATCTACACGAAAGTAAAGAGATAAAAGTTGTGCATGACTATTAGAGAAAACCATCAAAGATGAGCACATCACATTCTAATGAATCTGAACTCAGTGTTTGAGTTAAATTCGAGATGTCCCAAAATGTAATATTTAATTATTCCATGGTTCGAATAATCGATTGCCATGGAGATCAAATCAATGGCTAGAAAACTTTACATACTTTATTGCATTTACATACAAATTCCCAAACTTGATCAAGAACATGTGCACAACACACATCCAAAAACAATCAAATTGTCGTCTTTCGGTGTTTTACCATGAAACAACTCATGCGAAGTATATTGATGCCAATAATGGACATCGACATTGTGTTTATCAAGCTAACAACATATAAATGACATGCATCTACCCGAAAAAATTAGACAAATTCATTTCAAATCATGTTCCAATATGTTTCTATTTTTCCTTTCTATCACGCCCAAATTGCACCATAACTACCAATGACTGGCCTTATTATAATTATTTTGAGAGTACATCAATATTTCTTTGAATGAAATAGATCCAAATCATGCAAGAAACAAAACACCCAACCAAGCTTAAGATTATCATATACTCATTCTATTATCATATGTTAACATGATTGAAGAGAGAACTCATATCTTCTTCAACTAGACAGCAACAAAAGTAGTTGCATCTGGAGACAAGCCCTCGCAGGTCATAGATAGAAACCATTTCAATCTTCTTCAACATGCTCATGTTCAGTATAATTTGCAATCAACACATTCCAAGTTATTCCATAGACAGAAACAAAAGTTGTGGCATTCAGAGACAAGCCCTTGTAGCTCAGAGATTGGAACCATTACAATGCTTTTTCAGCATGTTATATCCACCAATGCAATTCCAATCAATCTACCTTTATCCAAAAAACCGAATGCTACCACAAGCTTTCAAGATAGAGAACACTATATTCCATGCCTCTACATCTCGGTTTTGAAGGCAATTAAATACATTCTGTGCTTCTTCAAGGCAACCACATTTCACATACATGTTTGTAAACACAAAAAGGATGCTTCCTCACCATTCGAACAATGATTCTTAAGAACATGTGGACATACCAAACATCCTTTAGTTTCTTGACAACATCATCAAACGAACATAGTTTTACATTGTCATTGTCATCATCCATGTAAATTACTTTTCGTACTAGTAATATTTGTTGTTATTACAAGCATTTGACAATATTAGAAAGACATATATGGTTTGAACAACCAAACATCTTCAATGCATTGTTTTGTTGTAGATGCTAAATCACATTCTTGTTGCGTAGGCCATGCAAAATTATATTCACAATCATATTATTATGACCAGATGATGCACCTTATTATTCTATGTTTTCTTCAAATTTCCCCATCATATTTCCTTATTGAGCGATCATGTTTATTTCGACAATGGAAACACATTATTTGAATCATATTGCCTATTCACAAAATTGTTTTGAGCTCTTTGTTGAATCCAATGACTTCTTGTTTGATCGATGCCCACCATGATTGTATCCTCTTAGTGACCACAATTAGTTTGATCATACAAAAAACATTGATTGACAAAAATAACTAGTCGATAGCTTTTGAGGGCCATCACATTTCCTCGTGGACCTCCTTAATTCCCATCTTATCCTCCACTTTCTCCACCAAAGAATGCATTAATGAGTTTATCCCAATAGTAATTCCATTTTGCTCTTTCAATTGGACCAATTACAAGACAAACTCATTAAATGTTGAAATATCAAACACACACATGCACTTGATATGCCATTCAATTTTACTGACATGGTAACTTTGGATAGTGACGATTTCAAACTATACTCTTCAAACTTTTTGAGGATCTATTATCTTCCTCCCTAGCTGGCTTCCAAGTGTTTACAACACAATTGTTACTACAATAACAAAGCCATAAACTAAGCCGAGAGATTATACAATGACTAAGAGGGTGAAATTGAAATCTTATAGAAATAAGTGGAGCGACTAGTTATATTTGTTTTGGACAATATTGAAGTCATCAAGACATTCTTATCATTAACAAGAAGGAGAGGTAGAAGAAGAAACCTAAGATATTAATGATGCTCAAAATAGGGAGAGAGCAAGTACATGATTTGCACCATTCTCTAATTGATCCTCTTGTTGTTCATTCCTTAGATCTCTACTATCAACATGGACATTTGCATAAGACACTTGACCTTAACTCATGTATATTATTACGCGTTTCCTAACTTTTAAAATTTTATGAATTTGGGCATATTGAGGATAATTTTTTATTTGCTTGATGTTAACTTTCAATGAATTGAACAACTATCTCAACTCATTGAAAGCTATAGTTTTATTGATTACTTCCAAACAAAATAAACGAATAATGATTATTCAACACTTTGAGTGTTTTTAAAAGGTTTTTCAATTCCAACATATACAGAACACCATCACCACCAATTTGAGAGAAGTTAACGTGCGCCGTGTAGAAATATGTACTTTAGATGAAATGAACAACTTGATCGCCGAATTGAAAAGTTAACATATAATATATACATATCAATGAAAGTAAAATCAAATTCATACATTTTCATACTAGGACGAGTAGGAATTCACTTTTTACACTATACATAATTTTTTATGATAAATTGGTTTACTCCATAACTTTTCTTTTGACTATGATTGCCTCATTTATATGTGCCAACTAGGTGTCACATGGTGAATTAAGGCTTGCATGATGCAATCATCGAATTCTCTTCTTCAATGACTTGAATGACTCTTAGGTCATCATTTTCTCTTCTTTAAGGACTTCAATTGCTACACCAAAATTTTTCTCTTCTTTATGGACTTTACTGCTCATAGAAACATCTCATTGTATGACATACTCCATTATGTGCACCCTCTACACGAATGCAAGGATAATTCTCATCTACAACTTTATTTGTCTCAAACTCTATTCAAATGGTTTCCTTCATAGAGATCGAGGCATGTATTTAAGGGGCATTTAAAAGTGTAGGACCACTTGCTAGAATAAGAGTGCACTTGGGTGCTTACAATAGAGGAATAAGCATGCATGTAGTTTTAAATGGAAGTAATGTGAACACATTGTTGAGATAGTTTGTTTCATCGTCATAAATTCAGTCCACATTGTTCTTTGAACAAGAGCATTGCATATCTAAGCCCTCCAGATTGATACGCTTGTATCAACTTCTCTTGAACACCATATCTAGATATTAACTACTATAAACTTATTGAAATAAATCACTACAAAAATATACATATAGACAAAGGAGGTTAAAGTGGTAAATATGACATATTTGGAGGATTGATCGGCATTTGTTAATGTGCTCCAATAGCATATCCATTGTTGAACGATAACATCATACATCCTCGAGTACATAGCATAAAGAGAGCAACATTGTGGGCATGCACAAAGAAAGGCGAGAGTGCAAAGCACAATAAACAATAAAACATATTTCCGCATTTTACAACACTTCCGAGAGACATCAAAGAAGAATTACAAGGATCTTCCCACAGCCATTATTTCACAGGTGAGAACAAAAAACAAATCTAACAAGGAGAAATGTTTCCACTAGCTAGTAGAACTTTACAACACATTTCAAGAGGAACTTCGAAGGAGCCTCTTCCAAACTCTCTCCAAGCAGTTATTAATCTTCGGAGCCGAGGTGCCAAGGTTTTGATTTGATGGTATTTTTGGCATGGATGGGAAAGACACCAAAGACGCATACACCCTAATGATCATTTGATTTTTGACAAATGTTTGCGTGTGTGGATTTAGAGGTTTAGGGTTTAATGTTTGGAAGGAAATGAGGCATGGGTAGCTTAAAAACTAAAACCGAAACCCTTTCACCTAAAGGGATAATCCGGAGTCGAGATCAAAATCTATGACTCGACCATATGCTTTGTTGATGCGTCGAAGAATGTCTTTTGAGTTTCGATTTTATCCACATCAATCTATCAAAGGCCTTTCGGATGCGGATGTGACGGATGTGGTATCAAACCTATATGCTTTGGTGCTTTGTGTATTAGAAGAAAAGGTAGAGCTAAACCCGGACGTTTCCATCATATCATTAGATACGCCCATATTGACCACAATCCCACTTTGAGTGTTTCCTACCAGGGCATTCGGCATTGCATGCGTTCCGTCTTTATCGAGCTTTTCATAGAGAAAGCTCAACACTTGCCTAATGTTTGGCCTCATCTTGCTCTCCTTTTGGGTACACATCTTCAAAAGCTTGATTAAATTCCGCAACTCATCGGGATCATAATTGTCTTCAAGCTCCGGATCGACCATTAGCATCTTCTTTGCATCGGTCGCAAAATACGGTTGTGCCCAGGAGACAAGGTTTCGGTTATCTTGCACTGCCCCTCTTCCCGTGATGAGCTCTAGAAGTAGCACACCATAGCTATATATATCGCTCTTCACATTGAGTTGTCTTGTGATCACATACTCGGGATCGAGATAACCTAGAACACAAACCCCCATGTTTATATACGGGTTCATAAAAAAAGGCATCATTAGATGGTTCACACAAAATCGCAACATTTCAATCTAGTGTTCGCAGTGTCCGAATGATTAAATTCGGCAAAAAAAAAGAGACAAAAACATGGGCTTTTGCAATAATTTCTCTTTGTTTTCTTACCAGGAGTCCCTCGGACATCCGTGCTAATTTGTTCATTAGGAGCAGCCGGTGTGGTCATGGTTGGAGCGGCATGGGCAAGCCCGAAATCGGCAACCTAAAGGAGAAGAAGCAAATTTTAGGGTTTTGTTAGCAAATGATCATATAGATAGTGACTCTCTCTATCTATATCCACTTCAGAAAAATAATTCCTAGGGTTTTTGACTATACAAATAAATGCATGTTTTTTTTTTTATTTACTTGTATTGAAACAAACACAGGGAATTAATTGTCTTCAAAGTACCCCCACACACCTTGGCAACAAAGTGTTGATCCAGGAGAATGTTGCTTGATTTGATGTCTCTGTGGCACAGGGGAGGATCACAGAAGAAATGCAGATATTCCTTTTTCCAAAGACAAACAAAGTACAAAACAAAACAAAATCCATGTTAAATCCATGTTCACAATTGTGGCCATTAGTTAGTTCAGATTCAAGGGTTTAGGGTTTAGGGTTTAGTAAAAAAAGAAAATTAAGTTCAGATTCAAGGGTTTAGAGTTTAGGGTTTAGTAAAATAAAATAAAAACATGAACAAAAAACCTTACCAATGCTGCAGCCACATCAATCGCGACTTGGATCCTTGTCCGCCAATCGATCGGAGTTTTGCTATGTCCGGCTGCATGTCCAAGTTTCTAATTTATATATAAAATCAGGAAGAGCTCCATGAAGTCATGTTAATGTGGATATATGTATGAGCTTTCATATACTCAAAGAGTTTTCCATCTTCTACATTTCTTCATACATACAGACACTTTTTTTTTTGTTTTGGATTGATTTGTATACAAATGGATGAATGAATAAACACATACATTGCAAGTGCTCCTTCAAGCTGCCATTCTCCATGTATTCATACACCAGAAACCTGGCACACAATTGGGATTTTTACAGACAGAGAATCATGAGAACCCCAAGTGGTGATTAGCAAAAAAAATAAAATTCTGCTCATTATGAAGTATACAAAGTTAATCCTCAAAATTTCAACTAAAACCCTTAAATCCATAGATCCTTACACTAATCCCTCCATCCTTCACCCCTAAACCCTAAACCCTAAACTATTAATCCTGAACCATAAGAAAAGGTTTTCTTCTTGTAAGTTAATAGGCTTAGCACCTCTCAGTCTTGGTGATGCAGAATCCTCAAAAATAATTCTGCTCATTATGAAGCATACAAAGTTAATCCTCAAAATTTCAACTAAAACCCTTAAAACCATAGATCCTTAGACTAATCCCTCCATCCTTCACCCTAAAACTTAAACCATTAATCCTGAACCCATAATAAAAAGCTTTCTTCTTGTAGGTTAATAGGCTTAGCACCTCTCAGTCTTGGTGATGCAGAATCCTCAAAAAAGTTTCTGCTATTTATGAAGTATACAAAGTTAATCCTCAAATTTTCAACTAAAACCCTTAAAACCATAGATCCTTAGACTAATCCTTCCATCCTTCACCCCTAAACCCTAAACCCTAAAACCTAAAACCTAAACCATTAATCCTGAACCCATAATAAAAAGCTTTCTTCTTGTAGGTTAATAGCCTTGGCACCTCTCAGTCTTGGTGATGCAGAATCCTCGCAACGTTACAAGATGCCGGTGATGGAGGCGACCGAGAAACTCCATCTCTTTGCAGAACTCCTTCTCTCTTTGCCTCGAAACCCTGTACATTCTCTTCACAGCCGCGACAAGGCCATCCGCAAAGTGAGCTTTGTATACAGTTCCAAAGCCCCCCTTCCCTATGATAGTGCTGAAATTATCAGTAGATTTCTGGATCTCCGAGTAGCTGAATCGCCGGAATGTAGTCGAATCTGTGACAAAAAACAGAGCATCAATGACCCAATTCTTCGATTGGAACCAGAAATCCAGCACTATAAACCCTAGCTTGATTCGAAAATGGTTATCCATATACCCTAGAACTATAAACCCTAGCTTGATTCGTAAATGGTCATCCATATACCCTAGAACTATAAACCCTAGCTTGATTCGAAACTGGTTATCCATATACCCTAGAACTATAAACCCTAGCTTGATTCGTAAATGGTTATCCACATACCCTAGCACTGTAAACCCTAACTTGATTCGAAAATGGTTATCCATATACCCTAGAATTATAAACCCTAGCTTGATTCGAAAATGGTTATCCATATACCCTAGAACTATAAACCCTAGCTTGATTCGAAAATGGTCATCCATATACCCTAGCACTATAAACCCTAGCTTGATTCGAAAATGGTCATCCATATACCCTAGCACTATAAACCCTATACCGCAAAAAAATATCTGGTACTTAAACCTTAAGCTCCTAAAACCTTGTACTAAATCCAGAAGCTATACAATTAAACCCTAAATGCTACTCCATAAGACCTAAAACCTGACCCTAAACCTTAATACATAATCCCTACAACATTACTATGCGAGACCTCAGATCCTAAAACTCCTGATTACTCAAAACTAATTCGCTAATCCCCAATGGCCCAGATTTATAGGGGAGAGACTGACCTCTGAGCCATTTCCTGAGTGGGTTCTTAGGGCTTTGAAGGACATCCTTGTGATTGATGTAACCATGAGGCGCTTCCACATTCTTCGCCAATTGCTTCCTCTGCCTCCTGATGAGGAACACAAGCAATGAAACCAGGGTGAGGGCCGTGACAGTGACAAGGACACCCAGGACAGAGATTAGGGTTAGGTGTGAAGATGCTGCACCATGGCCGCTTGCTCTGTTCCCTGCATAGCCAGAAGGATCGCCATTGCCGAGGGAGGAATTGTTGGAGGAATTGGGCAGATTGACAGTCATATTGGGGTGGTTTCTTGGGAGAGATCTAGGGTAAGGTGGGAGGGCTGGTAGAGTTATGGAAGGATCAGAGGGCAATGCAGGTATGGTTATGGAAGGATTTGCAGGTAATGATGGCAATTGAACAGGGGAAGAAGCTCCCCCACTACTAGATTTTCTGTCCATATCTTTCTCTCTGTCTCTCTCTCTCTCTTTCAATCTTTCTGTATATTTATATGTTCTTCTAGTATCCCTGTATAACCCCTACAGAATCCATAGCTGAATCAAAACAAAAAGAGGAAAAGCTCAATAGGGTCTGCAGGGTACCAATAGAAGCTCTCTGTTTACCATACTTTGATCTGTTTGCAGAGTGCTCTGTTATCATTGGAAATGAAGAAGCAAATATGATTAACATTAGAATCAGAGAAAGAGAGAGAGAGAGAGAGAGAGAGAGGCAGATTAGTCTGTTTTAGAATGTATGTGTGGTTTTTGTGTGGCCTTGAGCTGAAGTCATAAATATAGATGTAAATTCATGATCAGAGGAAGATGAGTACAATACAAAATACAAAATACAAATACAAAGAGAGAGAGCCTTCTTTTGCTGCTTCTGTAAGCTTCTTCATGAAGAAAATGTATGTATGTATGTATGTATGCATGCATGCATGCATGGATGTATGTATACAAAACACATACATATATACATTCAATCTCTATGTATGCATGCATGCATGCATGTATACAGAATACATACATATATACATAAATCATAATACATATATACATTCTATCTCTATGTATGTATGTATGTATGTGATGTATGTAATGTATACATACATACATACATATGTATATACATTCTATCTCTATGTCTCTATGCATGTATGTATGTATGTATGTATGTATGTATCATTGTATGTATGTATGTATGTATGTATGTACATATGTATGTATATAAATCAAAGAAATTTGCTTCTCTGATTATGTCCTGCTTCCATCCTCTCTTTTCTTTTCAATTTCTCTCTCTCTTTTGTGAGTTTGGTGTTTGCTTCTCTGGTGCCACCCTGCCATGGCCACCTCACTCACTCTCTTGTCTTTCTGTCTCTGTCTCTCTGTCTCTGTCTCTGTCTCTCTCTTGGGTAGGGTGGGGTGGGGTGGGGTGGGGCATTTAAACTCTTAGGTTTCCTTGTCCTTTTTGGTTTTGTTTTGAGTAACAAAAAGCTTCCTCCTCTCTTGAGTCTTTACCATATTTTGCCCATCCAACCCCCCAATCACTCACTATAAAGTTATGTTCCTTATGGTCTTTGTTTTCATAGCAAGTTATACACTCCTTGGAACCTTTGTTTTCATATAGCACAGTGATATGTTCATTCTGGCCTTTGGTTTTATAGCTTGCGCGTGTGCTCGGGGGACTTTTGATGCCCCCAGGATCGTCCAAAAGCTCGAGAAAAAGAAGAAGAGCAAACACGTGTGTCCGTGCGTGCTTGCTTGCCTTTGGGGAGGGCCCCATGTCACACTATAAAATCCAGAACGAACGGATATTTATTTATATTTGGCACCTTTGCTTATTCGAGTCGTGAAAAATTTCACAAACCAAACACTAAAAAAAGTAAAGGTTAAAAAAAAAACGTGGCATTCATGTTTTTTTTTCACCTCTCTCTATCCCGAGCCCCCCCCCCCCCCCATGATACACACCTAGATGAGGGAATCTCAACCCGAGCCCGGAAATGTTTCCAAATGTTGATCTCATCTTTCTTATCAGTTTAGGGGGGGGCAATCTGTCTCATTGTTCTCCCCAATTGTATATGGTCTTGGCTTCAATTGAGCTCTTTGCCTCTTTCCATGGTCTTATGTTTAGGTTGCTAATTGGCTTCTCAAGTATACCATGGTTTCGCTTTGATAAGGTTATGGTGACGCAGGACTGAAGATGCAAATTAAAGTCGATGATCCTATGTTTTTCCAATGGATGTTGGAGCACCTTACCTTTCTTTCGGAAATGGTTTATTTGGTCCTCTCGAGTGCCATGCGAGAAAACCCCCTTGTTATTATGTAGGACAAATAGTGAAATTGTCGCGAAACGGTTGGAGACTCCCAGAGTTAAAGAGTATGAGTCCAACAGTGCTATAAATTTTCCATTTGTGTGGATTTGAAAAAGTGCACCCTGGGGAGTAGTAGAATCTTAGGGCATATACCAATTTGTTCAAAAGGTTAATAATAATAGTTATAACTAAATTTGGATTAGTGGGTGTATAATTAGTACATAATCCGATTGTATTCTTTGTCAGCCCATGGGAGCTCATACAATTATCTAAATTGGACTGCTTTGGAATAGATCCTCGCTTTACTTGACCATGCTTGACATTGACTATAATTGACCCTCAATTGCTTCACACAGAGTGAAGTCAAGCATTTTTGTCTTAATTTCAATGTATTACATTGAGTGAAGTCAAGCATTTTGTCTTAATTTCAATATATATGTTACATTGAGTGAAGTCAAGCGTTTTATATTGTATTTGTTTCAATGTATTTGTTTATGAGGCCTTAAATTTTCCAACACAAATTAGACTGCATTTTCCGAGAGGGGAATTTACTCCCGGCTCATTTTAAACACTTAATTTAGTGGCCCTTTTTTTCCATTTTTATTTACTAATTTGTTTTCGTTTTTCTTTAACAATCTATTTATTATGTATTTAAAAGGAAAAACAAATTCGATTTGTTTTTAAAAAAGAAAATCAAGGAAATTAAAAAAAAAATCCGGATTCCCAAGTCCAAAACTCCGGAAAAGCAGATTCCGTACCACACGCTTTCTGCCAGCTCAGCCGGAGCTGCGTCCCTACGTGGCCACGCACGTGCTGACGTGGACCTCCTAGGACCACTCCTTCCTGATGATGCTCATTCCCAATGATATATTCACCATATTTCATATACATATGTATGTATGTATGTATGTGTATGTGTATGTGTATGTGTATGTGTATGTGTATGTGTATGTGTACGTGTACGTGTATGTGTATGTGTATGTGTATGTGTATGTGTATGTGTATGTGTATGTGTATGTGTATGTGTATGTGTATGTGTATGTGTATGTGTATGTGTATGTGTATGTGTATGTGTATGTGTAATGTGTATGTGTATGTGTATGTGTATGTGTAAGTGTAATGTGTATGTGTAAGTGTAATGTGTATGTGTATGTGTAATGTGTATATATGTATGTATGATGATGATGCAATAGATCCTCCTCCTCATTTCTCATGTTGAGAGGTGTTTGGTCACATGTACATACCCACCATACAGACACCATACACCATACATACATACACGTGTAAGTGCTCATCCACCATACGTACATACCCACCATACATACATACATGTGTAATTGCTCATCCACCATACATACTGATACATACCTAGGGCTCGCTTCCTACATATAGCTC
The DNA here is from genome assembly GCF_043228905.1 of Azolla caroliniana. NCBI lineage: Eukaryota > Viridiplantae > Streptophyta > Polypodiopsida > Salviniales > Salviniaceae > Azolla > Azolla caroliniana. The sequence continues at coordinate 18,658,626 of NW_028230447.1, forward strand.
ATCGACAAAAGAAAAGAAAATTGATTGCTCGCCTTATCCATACGTGTATTGTGTCTTTGGAATTGCCTGCCTTTTCCAAAGTCGATTAGTAGTAGATTTTGCCGAGCAACATGCTTCGGACACAAATCCAATCGAGAGGAGACAAGAAGACAAAGGATAGCTCCTCAACCCCCCCCCCCCCCCCCCCCCCCCCCCCCTCCCCCTCGATAAGGTTGGAGCTCGTATGGGTTTCCCATGCCTAGGTTCTTCTTGCTTTCAAAAAGCCTCCAAGTCTAAGAGACGTCCCTTTTCAGAATAGAACTTTTTTTTTCGGGATTTGACAACAATTTACATACCCATTTTATCACTTTGCATGATTGCCCTTTAGGTGGTGCATCTTTCCCCGTCAAAAGAAAAGGTTATTTGATTTGGAAGGCTTTTCGAATAACGTGGTGGGGGGGATACAAAGCTTCGAATGAGAGCAATTGAGGGAAAAAGGTACAAATCATTACACGAAGAGGGACTGAAAAAAGACATTACATGGTAGAGGAGGATAAACATTGATAAATAATGCATTATAATTCGAACAAGAAAGAAAATAAAGCATTTCCTCCTAATGGCATTGTTGTTTGGTTATGCCTTAAGGCAGGGAAATATTGCTTCCAACACGAACGAATGCATCACTTGAAACATGAGAGTTTTGATTACATAAGCATATCACATCTAATTCCAGGTTCTCATAATAACTCTCACATGTGGAAGTCATCACTTTTTAATCATTTTCTACATGCATCGAGAGTTAGCTGCCATGACCACGATTTCTCACATACCCATGTGACATGGCACGACAAGACGTGGTATCTTCTCAAAATTTCTTTCTCATCTCAATTTCATTGATAGATGGGTGTTGTTTCTTTCAAATAGAAGAAAGGTGTTCTCAATCTAAATGTGCTCCCCTAAGAACAAGACATCATGGTTGGGGACAGAAATAATTAATTTTCATAAAGTGTCATTTTGATACTTTTCACTATCAAATCACGAGAAATGATTATTGACGGCATGTTTGGGACTATGGTAAACTCAAGCGGGGTTTTGCATATCATGGTACACTTAAAATGACATTTTTACATCTTTTGCACATATGAGTACACGATGGCTCATGGTACATATGCCAATCCTACATGATGAAGACTAGAGGGTTTCGAACTATGAACAATAGACATGTGCACAACGTTAGGGTGGACAATAACAAGCCGATGCTCATCCATATGGAATAGACTAACTGACACATCAAACAAATCAATCTTACAAAGCACCACAACAATCATTCCTCGAGGATCAAACTAATGTCAATATGGTGATTGTCTACTACATTGGATTGTACTTGTGTGGAGAATACCAAGTTAGCCATAGCAAACAAATCATCAAGAGTATTATTGCCCAAAGAGGTCAAATATGAACCTACAAGAAAAAAGGAGTGTGCATCAAATATGAAAACAAATTGTAGTTGTTGTTCACATGAGTAGATGGTGACAATACATTAGGGCTCATGCTTATGAACTTGTTTATTATTGATAAATTTGTAGTTGTCAACATTGAATCCATGAACATGCATAAATAAAGATATTGTGAACCGTGAGTTTGAGCTTGCCTTGGGCCTTGCAAAAAAGTTAAGCGGTTAGGTTTCCCAAGTTTCACTTTTGGTTTGTTCGAATTGATAATCATGATGTAAGCAACAAATTTCAAAATTGCTTGCAAATTAGTGCATTACCCTGACATTTTTTAATGTTTAGTTTGATGTTCGAAACTTTTATAATAGTCCTATTCATTTGTGCACATATGATGTTTAAGCTCCAAAGTGAGCTTAACTAAAACTTTGTCATGCCCTCCTTATGTTCATCTTAACTTCATACTAGACACATTCATTGAGATTGCATCGAGCAAATTACAATGGAGTATTTGATAGTCCAAGCTAAAATTAATCACCCATGTTTCCGTGACGTTTTAAAAGAGTTATGATGCCCTCCATCTGAATGATAGGCAATTGTGGCAAAGGACATATGATAAACTCCCTCAGAATGTTAATAAATGGCATAGAAATTAGAAGTTTCTTATTTTCCATGAAAATCTTCAATTAATAAGCACATCATCATATGCTTTTTGTCAGAAATTGGCATCTTGAAAGGATCTAACAAAAAACGATAATGAGCTACATCGATTTTAAATAAGATAACTTCCATGTTAAAACACTTGATTTTCGTGAAGATTTAACAAAGGAAAGAAATTACAAGTCCCATGCTAAACCAAAAACAATGGATAACATGATGATTAGCACTAGAAATTCATGGGTTACTCTCGAGAGATTCATCTTGGAAAGTGATAATAAAATGTCAATAATATAGATTATCTGTCAAATTAGAATCAATACTATGTTGCCATAAATAGACAAGAAAGATTATGATATATTTCGAGAAATTTAACCATGCGTTTTAGCCGAAGATATATCTAAATTTTCGAGCGAAACCATCACAAGATGCATTGCGCTCAACACACGATTGTCGTGTAAATGTTATATTGCCTTGTATATATATTATTAAAAAACCCACATGTTTTGTCTGTATTACTATGATAAAAAGCTAGACTCACTCCTTTCCACAAAATGGAATATCATCGTTAGAACCTTTGGGAATATAGTTCTTTGATACATGTGCAAAGAGAAGGTGTAATTTCTATAATAATGCACACTTCTTTTTTGCATTGCAATACACGCATTAATATATCCAATGTTGTTTCGTGGCATTTGCATACTTATACATGCATTGTTTTTCACAATTTCCAATGGATTAATTATACACACATCATACCTCTATCTTACTCATTTATACCTTCAATTAAAATCCGACGAAAGTTTCTTAGCTTTTCATACATACCATACGTGGAAGAAATATCATCACCATCTACCATGTCACACAGTGCTACTGAATAGATTTCACGCTCAACCGTACAAGCGTGTTATGTAAAGTCGATTTAACCCAAAGAGTAAGAGCACCATAATAGTAGTGCCAACCACATATAAATGAAGAAACATAAAGTATATTGCTTAGGCAAGCGAACACATAAGATAATATTACTCACCCTCAGTTTCTCCTTAACTTTTTTCTGTGGCCATGTCTAGTAAATTGATGAGCTATAAATTGAGAATGCTCTTTCTATCACACACGTACAAATATATTTCATCCTGAAATTTTTTAGCAAGGTTATTTGATCAAAGTATACCTCCCTCTATTTTGAGTATGCTCTACCACATGTATAATTATGAGTAGTTTGTTTCTAGTGGTTTTCATATACCCATAATGTTGGGTGTTCAAATGTGAAATGTTTGTTAGTTGCTCTTCCAAGTATATTTCAATTGTGGAGTAACCATTCCTAGGATGCAAAGTCCATGTTATATCTAGATAATAAAATTGATATGTGGAAGCATGGTTGTTTAGAATACCTACATTATGTCAATTCCCATCCAACTAGAGATAATCATATGGACTTCCCAATGATACTATGTTCCATATAATCGATCTAGGTTATCCCCTTGAACACCTTTCGCTTGTTTCAGTATATGAAAATTTGTTATACTTCCATGAGGTGAAAACAATACACAATCTATATATAATAATAATCCCATCAATACCAATTCGAGGATATGATTATATTATAGGCATAACCTTACGAACCAAGGGTAGAATAGTTAGGAAACTAGTTATCCTAGGTTTTGGGCCAAACCTATATGGACCTATGACACGTGGGAGCACGTAGTGGGTTGGGAGTCTTCAACGTTGAGCTATATAAAGGGGACTTGCTACCTCATTCATTATGACATTTTGAGATGTTGTTGAGACTCTATTGGTGAGGCTAAACTCTGTTCTTTAGATCCATTATTCAACATCCAAGGTGTAACATACGGTACTATTTGGTGGTATGGGACTCCGATGGTATTTTATGTTCATCTCAAATCCTTTGCTTTGGGGCCGTCAGTGTGGTGCTTATCATTAGTATGATTGCAATACGCTAGTTAATATAATGAAAACCTTGGTTCAAATAATCAAAACATGTGTCAAACATATGGATTATGTCGCATTAAAGAACGTGAATAAATATCTTATCATAAATTACATACAAGGTTGTTAATTCAAGAAGTTTCATCAACATTGATTTGTAGTTTAAGGATATCTTCACCACAAATCCGTTCTGAATGCGCATCCATTAACTTTTTTAATGGAGCACAATGACCCAATTTCACATGGCAATCACCTTCTTCAGTAACATGAAAACATGTATAGCTTAGTTGAGCTACCTTGACATGTGAGTGCATGGAGTGCATGTTAGTCATGGATTGGGGTCAATATAAAGAATTCCAATAGACAAAAAGTAGCCCTAAACATGCATAAAGGGGACATGTATGGGCTTTTCCCACTTGCAATCAACTCAAAACGGATCATGTCATAGGGTGAGCCATGTAAAAGCTGGTGTAATAAATTTAGCAAAATTGGTTAAGAATGGGATCAACAAAAGTTGACCTTTTATTACAAATAATGGATTGGCATGGGATGCCAAGATGTGGCATCAATACTTCATCAAAACATTAGCTAATGTGTTTGAGAAAGGTTCATATTAGATTATGGGCAATGAACATTGGAAGTGTTTCCACACATGGATAGGTTCAAAATATCACTACCTTTACAAGTAGTACAAAATGACCTTTGGGTGATGATAAAAACAGTTTTAAGTTGATTGCAAATATGTGAAAATGAGAACCTTATCGAGATCCTTCGTTTACTTATATGATTGTTTTTGGGGAAATAAAGAAAATTTGTGATGTACATCACAAATGTTCTCAAACAATTATATCTCATAAAGTTCAGAAAACCCTATTCAAGTTCGTTGGATGTATTTTAGGTGTAGGATATTAAAACTAGTAAAAACTACAATGGTATCTTATCCTTGCACGATTCTCTCAACAATTACGTTAAAGACTTTCTCCCCCATCTAATATATTATACAACACCACAATTTATGTGAAAGAGAATTTATGACATTTATGTTGTAAAGTCCATAGCATGACTATTGTGTGACTTGGTAACTAGTAGGATCTTAACAACATATGTGTGTGCTTCTATTTTGATTTTTGTAATGAGACATTATATGCAACGAGTTAAATTCGTGAAGGCTCAAGCTTAATGACAAGAGCCACGTGAAGATTTACCATAGTCGTCACATTAACTATGGTTAAAGAAGGTTTACTAAGGTGAAGAAGGTAATTGCATGGAACACATTGGAGATAAGAACATTGACTCAAGATCAAGCTAAAAATAGAAGAAGCAAAAATAGAGCAACACAAGATCAAGCTAATCATAGAAAAAGAAGAAAAAGAGGAGCACTGTCACGGATCATAAGCTCAAGAGACAAGCAAGAAGATAACCAAATGGACAAGAAAGAAGATAGTATTAAAGGAAAGACTCCATAACTGGTGCTGTTCACCTTGAATTCCTTTAAGGTGAACTCCTCTATTTATACTACATGGCATGCATACTTGTTGCACGCATGTGAATCTACAATAGAGCATGTAGGTATGCATGCATGTGCCAAGTGTAAATACTACAAGGGAGCAACTATGCACATGATGCTAGCAAAATAATAAGGATCAATTACATACATAACTATGTACTAGATATCTTGGTTAACTCATAATACTAGATTATAACATGGTCGTGTCAAGAGTTCGAATCTTGACATTATCCCCCCTCCTACGCCGCCTTCCCAAATCGGCCGCTGGTTTGTGGGGATATCGGTGATGAAAATCTTGGACGACCTCTGGGGCATTTTGTAAATTTGCCGATGGTTCCCACGTGGCCTCAGTCATGGGGTAACCCCTCCATAGGACGAGGTATTGCAAGTGTGGTGGTGGGGCCTAACGTCCTGGGAGTTGTGAAGCATAATGGGGTTCGAGGAAGGATTTGGTCGACCTCGTATTCCTCCCCTGTCGTCAATTGCACAGGTGGTGGTGGTGGGGCCTAACGTCCTGGGAGTTGTGAAGCATAATGGGGTTCGAGGAAGGATTTGGTCGACCTCGTATTCCTCCCCTGTCGTCAATTGCACAGGTGGTGGTGGTGGGGCCTAACGTCCTGGGAGTTGTGAAGCATAATGGGGTTCGAGGAAGGATTTGGTCGACCTCGTATTCCTCCCCTGTCGTCAATTGCACAGGTGGTGGTGGTGGGGCCTAACGTCCTGGGAGTTGTGAAGCATAATGGGGTTCGAGGAAGGAGACATGAAAAACATCGTGAATCCGGAAGTGGGATGGAAGGGCGAGCCGGAAGGCGACGGGATTGATGCACTCGATGATACGGAATGGTCCCAACTTCTTGTAATCAAGTTTCGCACATGGACGAGTAGTAGAGATGTGTCGACGTAACAACCAGACCATGTCTCCAACGACAAAGTGTGGAGTGGAAGATCGATGGCGATAAGCCTGCTTCTTGTATCGTTCACTAGCAAGACTAAGCTCCAAGGATAAATCATGATGTAACTCTTCCAAAATGCGGGCGCGATCCTCCCCCGAAGGGTTCATGAAAGTGGTAGGAAGGGAAATGTTGAAGCGAGGATGTAAACCATAGTTGGCAAAGAAGGGAGTGACGCCAGTTGATGCATGGAGAGAATTATTGTAGGCGAATTCCGCGAGCGAAAGTAAGTTCACCCAATCATCTTGTTGGTAACTAACCGAGCACCGAAGATACTGCTCAAGGATTTGGTTGACACGCTCCGTTTGCCCATCAGTTTGGGGGTGATAAGCGGAGGACAACTTGACAGAGATGCCTAAAGTTTGTAGCAGGCGCTGCCAGAAGTGAGAGATAAACTGGGGTCCGCGATCTGAGATGACATCATCGGGGAGTCCATGCAAGCGTACCACATTGTTGAGTAGTAGATGCACCATTCCTTCTCCGGAAATGGTTTTGGAGCATGGAGTGAAGTGAGCCACCTTCATAAACCGATCGACAACGACCAACACCGAGTCATAGCTATTGACCAAGGGTAGATCAGTTATCAGGTCCATAGAGATAGAGGCCCAAGGACGACAAGGACATGGAAGTGGCTGTAGTAAGCCGTATGGCCGATGATGAATGGCTTTGGAGCGAGCACAAACCTCATAACTCTTTATGACATATTCTTTGACCAACTTCCATGGTTGTGGCCACCAATACCCCCGAGAGATTAGCTCGAGGGTTTTCGCGACCCCGAAATGACCTGCAAGTGGGTCATCGTGGCATTCCCGCAACACCCGGGTGCGACATGGGCCCTCTGGGACGTATAAGAGATGATCTCGGAACAACAAACCCTCTTGTATGGTGAAGGTGTCAAGATCCTTCCTTTTGGTCGCCTTGGAGGGGTTTTGCAGACTATCTCGAATCTCGTTGGTGAATGCATCGGTCTTGGATGCATCAATGATTTGTTGGAGTAAAGAATCATCCTGCAACATATAAGTGGCAAAAAGATGCAATTGGTCGGGTTTCAACAAACTTCTAGATTGTTGAGCATAAGCAGCATCCCCAGGGCGGAGTGCAAGGTCAGCTCGGCGAGAAAGGGCATCAGCCTTCCCATGTTGGCCACCAGGTCGAAATACGATCTCAAAATCGTAGTTGGCGAGAAATGTCGACCAACGGGCCTGCCTTCGATTCAAAGTACGAGTGGTGGAAAAATAAACTAAATTTTTATGATCAGTCACTACCTGGACACGATGTTGTGCGCCGGCCAAGTAGGGTCGCCATTCTTCAAAGGCAGCAATGATAGCAGCAAGCTCCTTGTCGTAAATGGGATAATTGATTTCGGATGCCGTAAATTTTCAGGAATAGTAAGCCACTGGGTGCATTAGGTTGTTGTCGTATGCCTGGGATAAGATGACGCCAATGGCAAAGTCAGAGGCATCGATTTTGACTTGGAAGGGTTTTGTGGGGTCGGCATGTAGCAGCACCGGGGTAGTGATGAATGCGTGTTTGAGTGAGTCGAATGCATTTTGCGTCTCCGAGGTCCATAAAAATGGAGTGCCTTTATGGGTGAGAGCGATAAGAGGTTGTGCTAGGGTGGAAAACCCCTTGATGAAGCGACGGTAAAAATTTGCGAAGCTGAGGAAGGATTGCACATCTTTAGGTCGCCTTGGGGTCGCCCACGCTTGAATGACAGAGACCTTCTTCATATCCATGGTGATGCCAGTGGGTGAGATGATGTAGCCTAGAAATTCGATCGAGGTACGGTTGAACTCACATTTCTCACCTTTGGCATAAAGGCCATGCTCGCGAAGTTTGGCAAGAACTAATCGGACTTGGCGAGTGTGCTCCTCCATGTTTAGCGAGAAAATGAGAATATCATCGAGGTAAATGACAACAAAAAGATCAAGATATTCCTGGAATATATCGTTCATCATATGTTGAAAAATTGCAGGAGCGTTAGTAAGACCAAAAGACATTACCTTGTATTCGAAATGCCCATACCATGTTCGAAATGCGGTTTTCCATTCATCCCCCGACTTGATGCGTACCAGATTGTACGCTCCACGCAGATCAACTTTGGAGAAGACATGCGCAACTCGGAGCCGATCAAGGAGTTCGGGGATCAGAGGTAGCGGATAACAGTTGCGCACAATGAGTTTGTTGAGACCTCGGTAGTCGACGCATAAGCGTAGAGAGCCGTCCTTCTTCTTCACAAATAAAATGGGGCCCCCGGCTGGTGACTTAGAAGGTTGAATAAATCCTTCCTCGAGGTTCTCATCGAGATACACACGAAGGGCCTTCAACTCTGGTGCAAACAATGCATATAGAGGACCAAAGGGTGGACACGCACCTTCTTGAAGATCAATCGAACAGTCGTAGAGCTGGTGTTCAGGCAAACGATCAACATTACATTTTTCAAATACGTCGGAGAAGTGTTGGTATTTTTCGGGAATAACATGGAGTGTGTTAAAAATGGCACCACAAACAAAACTGGACCAATGATGGGGTAGTCAATTCGGAGTCGACCGTCTCTGAAGGATAGGAAACTGAATTTATCTTCATACTTTTGCATGAGCATCTTCTTGCTTCATCGACGTCGCGTTTGCAAGCACAATCAAAGAAACTCTAAAAAAAGAGTAAAAAGATATGTATGATGAAGGAAGCACTATAAATAGAGAGGCTAGCGTTTTATTATACTAGATTTTATTCTAATCAAGATTAGTGATTTATATACTTATGTTGCCATCTAATTGTAGAATCAATTGTGTTTAAAATCGTTGTTGAAGGTGAAGAATTTGAAGAGAATAGACTTGTTCTATGGAAGTTCATTAGTCGCCTTAATTACTTAATTACTCTTTAAATATTTTTCTTCTCTCTAATTATTCTAGTACAATATATCCTCGTTAAAAGACACTTCCAACGAGCCCTTACACGCTAAATTTGGAGGTTGGAGGTGGAAGAACGGGTGGAATAGTGCGAAAAACTTCAAACAACTCTATAAAGGTTGTAAGAACTCCATTTTGGAAGTGTAATAAATATATCAAAATCTTTCTCTTTTGGAGACTTACAACTAGTAGAAATTTCAAGAAAAAAGGATCTACACTCTCAAAATAATTTTTGTTTAAAGGAAGGCGTTCGTAGAGGAAATCACCCCTAATTATACTAGGGTGTTGAGAATCAAACTCAACTTCTCATAGAAATAGATTTCACACTAGCTCATGGACATGCCCGACTAGTTTTGTAAATAGTAGAAAGGGCCCTTGCCCTAGTTTAGTTGGTATTTAAACCAACCTTTTGTAACTTTGTTACTGTTGGAAGTAATACATAGTTGTCTCATCTTAAGTCTCTCTCTCTCCCTCAATTTCGCATAAATGCTCATATGCACACACACACACACAGAGTCCTACCGCTGCATACAATCACTCTCCTTTCTTTACATGGTATCAGAGTGTGTGGTTTTCTGATCAAGTCTAATCAACTATGGTGTTCTACATACCGATGATCAACAGAACCGGTCCAAGAAACAAAGAAGAAATTATCATGAATCCTCAGATAGGAAATGCTCTTCCTACGAAGAAGCTCGATAGGACAAACTTCGCATCTTGGGAGTACAAGATGCATCAGTACAGGCTTGTCGGACAAGGATATTGGAGCTATATTGAAGGAGCTCACGAAACGCAACCCAACCCAACACACGTCGACTATCCCGTTTGGGAGCAGACTACAAGCCGTGTGTTGTATTGCCTTGCATAATGCGTACATGATCACATGCTCGGCTATATTCGAGAGGCGAAAATGCCGAAAGAAGCTTGGGGCAATCTCAAGAAGATCTTCGCGGCCAATATGGCTGCTTGTAAGCTTCAACGTCGTCAGGAGCTGAACAATATTCATCAAAGGGACATGTCAATCGACAACTATACCTTGAAGATCAAGGAGCTATGTGATGCCCTCAGATCAATCAATGTCGTCATCAATGATGATGAGATGGTGCAAATATGCCTCGGCGGCTTAACACCCCGATTTGGCTCGATTAGATCGGCCATCCTTGCAAGGGAGAACCCTCCTTCATTTTTTGATCTCCAATCAATATTGCTGGTTGAGGAAAATCACGCCCGACAAAGGAGCAACGCACCGAAGGGTCATATGCTCTACTCCTAGTCGGATGATAGAAGAAATTTCGGCCGTGGAAATAGAGATCGATTTGGACAAGGTCGTCACGGTCGGTAGATCCAAGAGCGTAACTCCCACCAATGGGAAGCGGATATGAACAATCCCAGAGAGTTCGGTAGAAGGGGGAGTCATCACGTCGGACCAAGCAATCGCAATAACCCAATCGAATGCGGATACTGTGGAAAACTTGGACACTATGAAGAGGAGTGCCGAAAGAAGAAGCGAGACTCCGATTCGACCGGTCGACAAGTCACAAATTATGCATCGAATTCCGACTATGACATTCGTAGTGGAATGTTCATGAATTACGCGTCGAATTCTAACTACGACGATTGTAGCGGAATGTTCATGATGAGACACAAAGCGCACTCAATGGCGACACAAGGTGAAACAAGCATCACACCCTCAGATCATGTAAGGTTCATTGACTCAGGAGCATCCAATCATATGACATCTCATGAAGATTGGTTCCGGGAATTACGAAAGCCCGAACGACCCGGATATGTCGAAACAGGTGATGACACGACTCATTCAATACGGCATATCGGAAATGAAGGCAAACAAACCTACCTCAAAAATGTCCTGCATGTCCCAACCATCACAAAGAACCAGGTCTCGGTTGGCCAGATTGTCGAACAAGGTATGCAAGTACGGTTCAACATTGACGGATGCTTCATTGACAAAGACGATCGAGTCATAGCTCACGACCGTCGAGAAGGCCGAATGTTCATCCTCGAGTCGAGCGAGGTGAAGTCCACTATGTTTGCTAATGGCATCAAAGTCGAAACTGACTTGAAACTATGGCACAAGCGAATTGGCCACATCAACCTCCAGAAGCTCCAGAATATGTAATCAAAAGGAGTCGTAATTGGACTCCCAAACTTTACCGCGAAGGAGATTACGGGCGTATGCGAAGCGTGCCAGTTTGGAAAGCAACGCCGACATCCATTCCCGAAAGAGCGGAATGTGAGCAAAGGGATCCTGGATGTCGTACATTTAGATGTGTGGGTACCAGCCTAGATGACAACATTTGGAGGTTGCCGATATTATGTTACATTCATCGATGAATTCTCTAGGCATACTTGGATCTACCCGATGAAGAAGAAGAGTGAAGTGTTCGGTCACTTCTAAAGGTTCAAAACCGATGTTGAGAAAGCCACGGGCCGTCACGTACGATGCCTTCGATTGGATGGAGGCAAGGAATATTTCTCGGATGAGTTTACGACATATCTTCGAAAGGAAGGAATTCGACGAGAATTCTCATGCCGTCACACATCTCAGCAAAATGGCGTAGCCGAGCGAAAGAACCGACACATAGTAGAGGTTGCATGGGCGATGATGAACGAGAAAAACTTGCCGAAATCGTACTGGGCAGAAGAGCGAACACGGCCGTATACCTCATGAATAGGTGCACAACCTTGGGAGTACACTACGTAACCCCCCATGAGAAGTTCCTTGGAAAGAAGCCAAACTTATCACATGTCCGTATTTTTGTCTCAATCGTGTATGTTCACATCCCTGACGAGAAGCGACAAAAGCTCGAACCGAAGTTGGAGAAATGTATCCTCGTAGGATATTCACTGGAGCAAAAGGGGTACAAGTGCTATAACCCCTCAACTTGAAAATCTTGAGTGAGTCGAGATGTCGTTTTTGACAATCCGCATCTTGGTACACACTAGAGATGACTTCAACTCTGATTCCACTTGACCTGGAATACGCCGAAATAGAGATAGAAGTCGAAGATCGGCTCAGGTGCATGTACAAAGAAAGCCCAATTATGACAAGGCTTAGTGGGCCACAAGAGCCCCTGAGCGATCAAAGCACATCTCGGCCAATTTCGAAGCTGGACAAAGGGAAGGTGAAAATGCCAGAGTATGAAGACGATCACTTTGACGGCAACGAATCGACTCACTCCCTCGATAGTGAGCTCGAAGGCTTTGACATTCAGACAAATGGAGCGAAGAAAGCCTTAGTATTCGCAAACGAGAAGCTCCGCCAATCCACCCATGAAAAGAACCCTGTAAGCCGATTCGGCTACAACGATTATATGGCGTACCATTATGCCTTTATGATGAAGGTAGCGTCAGTATGGAAACCGGAAACCCTTTCCGGGGGCCGTAACGGATCCGCGACGGGTCGACGCGATGAATGAAGAAATGCAAGCCCTGTCATGATATGGCAAGACTCAAACCCATGACCTTATGTTATATGGGTCAAGCTCTTGACCATTATACCATCTATTGTAATATATAAAATATTATTTTCATTTAAGTTTTATTATAGGAAATTAATGTATATTCCAGATTTCTCTGGAACATTCTAGAAACTTCAAGATTACTCCTAAGAACACTATAAAAGAAGGCACTAGGCATTATTTTGAACCAAATTGGTTCAAACAGTTAGGAATAGTACTAAAACAGAGAGAGAATTAGTACTAAAGAAGGGAAGTACTATTATTTCGAGTATACTGTTATGCCGTTCGGTCTAACCAATGCACCCGCAGTCTTCCAACACATGGAAAATGATATATTCAGAGACCTCTTGGATATCTGTTTGATCATCTATCTGGATGATCTATTGATTTATTCGAAGACCCAGGAAGAGCATGATTCTCATGTACTATTAGTACTAAAACGACTCCGCGAGAATGGTCTTTATGCCAAGCTAGAAAAATGTAGCTTTGACTGCACGCAAGTGGAATTTCTAGGCTATGTCATCTCCTCAAGGGGCATCTCCATGGATCCAACTAAAGTCAAAACTGTGCTAGAGTGGCAAACTCCCCATTTGTTACGAGATGTACAATGTTTCCTAGGTTTTACTAACTTCTACCGCAAGTTTATACAAGATTACTCAAAGATTATTTTACCTCTCACACAACTTACGAAGAAGGGACATGCATTCCTTTGGTCCAATGAAGCGGACATGGCTTTTCGGCATCTTAAGAAAGCCTTTACATCAGCCCCTATTCTAGCTCATGTGGATACAAACAAACCATTCATCATGGAGGCCGACGCATCGGATTTCGCCCTCGGTAGTATCCTTTCTCAACAAGGAGATAAAGAAGAGTTACATCATGTGGCTTTCCCTTCGCACAAATTCGATGGCGCGGAAATCAACTACGAAATACATGACAAGGAGTTATTAGCCATCGTAGATTCATTTGTGCAATGGTGGCATTTCTTAGAGAGCTCTCCACATCAGGTCATTGTCTTCAGTGGTCACAAAAATCTTGCTTATTTCTCGAATGCTCGTGTGCTAAATCGACGACAAGCTTGGTGGGCTCAATTCCTCACGTGTTTTGATTTCAAAATCACATATCGACCGGGGAAGCAGCAAGGAAAAGCAGATGCACTATCATGACGTTCATATCTTGCACCTCGTCCTGGTGATCCAACGTTTGATAATCAAAAGCAAGTAATCTTGGGACCAGCGCGATTGCACACAACACGGATTTTTCACACCCCAATGGATTCCCGGATTACTCATGTCATGTGTGAGAACTTGAAGACGAACTATTTTGCTCAAGACATTTTGGCGCACATTGATACCTCTCGGGCATCCTGCTCCCAGTCTCAACAACCAGGTATGGACTACCGACAATTCGAATATCATGATGGTTTGTTATTCTTTAAAAAGCTTGCATATGTCCCCAATTGCTCCTGTCGCCTTCAAATCCTCCAAAGTTGTCACGACACCCATACGACGGGACATTTCGGTAGTATTGAGACGTTGGATCTAGTTCAACGATCTTTTTGGTGGCCCCGTATGTGATGTTTTGTCGATGACTACGTTCAGACCTATGATGTGTTGGGAGACAGGTCCCTTCGGATGGGAAGGGAGAAGAACATTGCCGATGAACAAACTCGGCCGAGGCTGAAACCGGATGAGGAGTACCCGACTTCGGAGAGCCGGATGGTACAGACCCGGTGAAGACCGGATGAGGAGTACCCGGCTACGGAGAGCCAGATGGTGCAGACCCGGTGAGAACCGGATGAGGAGTACCCGGCTACGGAGAGCCGGATGGTGCAGACCCGGTGAGAACTGGATGAGGAGTACCCGGCTACGGAGAGCCGGATGGTGCAGACCCGGTGAGGAATGCTCACCGGATGAAGAGACATATTCGTAAATATGTTTCTGAGAGTCCATCGAGGCTATATCTGTAAATAGCCGAAAAGTCATATTAGTATAAATATGACTTAGGGCAAACCTTTTGTTGTTGGTTATTCTTGTCTACGCGAGACCAAAAGTGCGTAATAGTGTATAGAGAGAGAGAGAGAGAGAGAGAGATAGAGGTTGCTGCCTCAGTTGTAACCGCCGCCTGTGGCGAAGATTGTGAGCACGAGGTCGTTACCTCTGTGAACTCACTGTTGTACATTCTTACTGTTAGGATTTACGGTCCCTCTGGATGGGATGTCCGGAGATGAATGACGGCAAGCCCGGTTGCGGTTACGGAGCCGGATGATGAAGACCCCGGTTACGGAGCCGGACGACGAAGACCCGGCTACGGAGCTGGATGATGAAGACCCCGGTTACGGAGCCGGATGCCGAAGACCCGGTTACGGAGCCGGATGATGAATGTACCCGGAGAGAGAGATCCGGATGCGGGGACATATCTGTGAATATGTTTGCCAAGGGCCCTTG
Source organism: Azolla caroliniana (assembly GCF_043228905.1). Classification (NCBI taxonomy): domain Eukaryota; kingdom Viridiplantae; phylum Streptophyta; class Polypodiopsida; order Salviniales; family Salviniaceae; genus Azolla; species Azolla caroliniana. The sequence goes on from NW_028230447.1 coordinate 18,673,949, forward strand.
TGGCTATATTTGTAAATAGCCGGAAAGTCATATGTGTATAAATATGACTTAGGGCAAACAGTTTTATGTTGCTACTCATTTTTCTGTTTTTCCACTTAGAGAGAGTGAAGAGAGCAGCCGAGAGAGAGAGAGAAAGAGAGAGAGACGAAGAGGTCGTTGCCTCTGTGTATTACCGCCGCCTGTGGCGAAGACAGTGAGCTCAAGGTTGTTGCCTTGAAGCTTCACCATTGTACATCTCTGTTCATAGTGATAGTTGGAGTTTGAGGACTCCCGTGGTTTTTCCCGTATAGGGTTTTCCACGTTAATCCCTGTGTTATCGTGTTTTTTCTCTGTGTTTCCTATTTTCTGCTGCATTGATTCGCGATTTCTCGGTTGTGGCCGAGCGGCGGAAGAGAATCGGAGCGTTGATTCTTAACAAAGTGGTATCAGAGCGACGGCAGTGCAGAAAATGGAAGGCGGCGGTAGTGGGCCTCCGGGCATGATGGTGTTGAACTCACAGAACTACGCCGACTGGAAGATAAAGATGGAAGACCTCCTCATCGTCCGAGACCTGTACGAACCGATCGACAATGCCGAGATACCCAAGGGGGTAATAGAGTCGGAGTGGAAGCTTCTGAACCGGAAAGCCGTAGCGACGATCCGGCAGTATGTCGATGTAACTGTCCTGCAACATGTGGCGAACGATACGAACGCCTATGAGATGTGGCAGAAGCTGTCCGGACTGTATGAGAGGAAGAATGCTCTGAACCGGACCTCCCTGATGAGGAAGATAGTGAACCTCAAGTACCGGGACGGCGAGAGTATGGTGGAACACGTAAGCACGTTCATGGGATTCGTGAACCAGCTTGCGGCGATCAAGTTCCCGTTGGAGGATGCAATGCAAGCCATCATATTGATGTGTACATTGCCGGAAAGCTGGGAGAACTTGGTGGTGACTCTCAGCACCTCCTGCACCGAAGATAACTTGTCTCTACAAACGGTAAAGACAAGTATTCTAAATGAAGAAGCGCGTCGGAGAGATAAAGAACCGGCCTCCGACTCGAAGGCGCTGCTTACCGAATCGGATCGGGGAAGACAATGGAACCGGAGTCCACAAAGACGGGAGAAGTCGGGGACCCGGTCGCAGTCAAGAGGAAGACCCACATGCTTCCACTGTGGGAAGCCGGGGCACTTCCGGAAGAATTGTCGGCATTACCGAAAGGATAACGGAGCCGACGACACCGATTCGAAGAAGTCACCGGAGAGAAACGGTGCATACCGGGGAGCCACGGACCGGAGAGGTCCGGATCGGCGAGGGCAGGACCGGAAAGGAACGACGGCACTCGCGGCAAGTGAAGAAGAGATCATGCTCATTACCGAAGAGAGGGAGCTGAACCTTGCCGGTGAAGAGATGACCTGGGTGGTCGATTCCGGAGCGTCGTTCCACCTGACCCCGGAGAAGAAATACTTCTCATCCTACATAGCCGGTGAGCACGGCTGTGTCCGGATGGGAAATGAAGGTACGTGCCGGATTGCCGGCATAGGAGACGTGTGGTTAACAACCTCGACCGGATGCAAAATGCTGCTGAAGGATGTCCGACACGTTCCGGAGGTTCGATTGAACCTGATCTCGGCCGGGAGGCTAGATGATGAAGGCTACACGGGTAGCATCCGGAACGGTGTCATGAAGTTCAGCAAGGGGAGCCTGATAGTGGCTCGGGCCCGGAAGGTCAACACGCTGTACCTGATGAATTCCCGGCTATGTCCGGAGGAGCTGAACGTGGCAGCCGACACTGCCGGTGAGCTGTGGCACAAGAGACTGTGCCACATGAGTGAGAAGGGGATGAAGAGGCTTGCAGATGACAATCTTATTCCAGTGAAGCATGTGCACCTGGAGAAGTGCACCGACTGTCTGGCCGGTAAGCAAAACCGGACCTCTTTCCACTCAAGGCCACCGACGAGACGTAGTGTACCATTGGAGTTGGTGCACACTGATGTGTGTCAGGTAGAAACGAAGTCACATGGCGGAGCCCAGTACTTCGTAACATTCATAGATGACCACAGCCGGAAGCTGTGGACGGCACCGCTGAAGACAAAGGACCAAGTATTGTCCGTCTTCAAAGAACTCCACGCGAGAGTGGAAAGAGAATCCGGCAAGAAGCTGAAAGCGATACGAGCAGATAACGGAGGGGAATACCGGGGGCAGTTCGCAGAGTACTGTCGCTCGAAGGGAATCCGGCTCGAGTTTACTGTGCCGAAGACGCCGGAACTGAACGGGCTGGCCGAGAGGATGAACCGGACCATAATGGAGAGGGTCCGGAGTATGCTGGCGCATGCGAAATTACCCAAGGGGTTTTGGGCTGAGGCAATGTCGACGGCGACATACGTGATAAATAGATCACCCTCAGTACCTTTGGACGGAGACACGCCGCAGAAAGTGTGGACCGGTAAGGAAGTGTCCTACCGGCATCTGAAGGTGTTCGGGTGTCTCGTTTACGTGCATGTGGCAAAGGACCGGAGAGGAAAGCTAGATCCAAAGACCCGGCCATGCATATTCCTCGGTTACGGCGACGACGAGTTCGGCTACCGAGTATGGGACCCGGTCGACAAGAAGATATTCAGGAGTCGAGACATCATCTTCATGGAGGACAAGACACTCGCCGACTTGGAGTCGGAGAAGAAGATGAAGAGCTCAAAGTCGACCGGTGAGGATCAACTCTACGAGGAGCAGTCCCGACCGGCAAGGGACCGGTTAACACTCGAGGATCCGGCCGAAGACGGTGAAGAAATAGAACCAGCCGAAGAAGATGAAAATGATACCGGAACCGGCCCCGATCCCGAAATGGATTCGGATGAAGAAGAATCGGAAGAACCGGTTACCGAAGCTCCGGAACGGAGATATCCTCTAAGAGAGAGAAGGGCCCCCCGGAGATTTCCGGAACCAGAGCACGTGCTGCTAACCGACGAGGGGGAGCCGGAGAGCTTTGAAGAAGCGAACCTTGACAACCATAGCCGCAGGTGGTTAAGTGCCATGCAGGAGGAGATGGATTCCCTGCATGAGAACCACACATATGAACTTGTGGAGTTGCCGAAAGGTAAGCGGGCACTTCGAAACAAGTGGGTGTTCAAGCTGAAACCGGGAGATGCCGGAAACCCCCCGAGATACAAAGCCAGGATCGTAGTGAAGGGGTTCCAGCAGAAGAAGGGCGTCGACTTCGACGAGATATTTGCCCCGGTAGTGAAGATGACCTCCATCCGGACGGTGCTGAGCATAGCGGCAAGCATGGACCTCGAGGTTGAACAGTTGGACGTGAAGACGGCATTTCTTCACGGTGACCTCGAAGAAGAGATCTACATGCAGCAACCGGAAGGATTCGAGAAGAAAGGGAAGGAGCACCTGGTATGCCGGTTGAAGAAGAGCCTTTACGGACTGAAGCAGGCTCCCCGGCAATGGTACCGGAAGTTCGACTCCTTCATGACCGACGAAGGGTACCACAAAACGCAGTCTGATCACTGCGTGTTTGTAAAGAAGTTCGAAGGAGGAGACTCTCTGATACTCCTCCTGTACGTGGACGACATGTTGATCGTCGGACGGGACCAGGTCAAGATACGGATGCTGAAGAAGGCTCTTCACCGAACCTTCTCAATGAAGGACTTGGGTCCGGCGAGGCAAATACTAGGGATGCACATCATCTGGGACCGGAAGAAGAAGCAGTTGTGGTTGTCACAGGAGAAGTACGTGACGAAGGTGCTTCACCGGTTCAACATGTCGGAAGCAAGACCGGTCGGATCGACCCTCCCGGCAAACTGCAAGCTGTCCAGCAAGCAAAGTCCCAAGACAAAGGCTGAAAAGGAGGATATGATGAAAGTGCCGTATGCCTCAGCCGTCGGGAGCTTGATGTACGCCATGGTGTGTACGAGACCGGACATAGGATATGCAGTCGGAGTGGTGAGCCGGTACATGAGCAATCCCGGCAAAGAGCACTGGAACGCGGTCAAGTGGATACTCCGATATCTGAAGGGCACGGCAAACGTGTGCCTCCGATTTGGCCTCGGTAAGTCCGAACTCGATGGCTTCACCGATTCGGATATGTCGGCTGATGCAGATACCAGCCGGTCCACATCAGGGTATGTGATGACGTATGCAGGGGGAGCTGTTTCGTGGCAGTCGAGGCTGCAGAAGACGGTTGCGTTGTCAACCACGGAGGCGGAGTACATGGCAGCTGTTGAAGCCGGCAAGGAAATAATATGGATGAAGGACTTCATTAGAGAGCTCGGTATCCGGCAGGAGGAGTACCGACTCTACTGCGACAGTCAGAGTGCCATCCACCTTGCGAAGAACGCGGCCTATCACTCCCGGACGAAGCACATCCAGCGAAGATATCACTGGATCCGGGAAAGGATAGAAGACAAGGAGTTCGTGCTGACGAAGATCCACACGGACGAGAACGGGTCGGATATGCTGACTAAGGTACTTACACCCGACAAGCTGGAAGCATGCCGGAAGAGGATCGGATTGGAGAGACATCCCATGCCGAAGTGAAGGGGGAGTTTGTTAGGATTTACGGTCCCTCCGGATGGGATGTCCGGAGATGAATGACGGCAAGCCCGGTTGCGGTTACGGAGCCGGATGATGAAGACCCCGGTTACGGAGCCGGACGACGAAGACCCGGCTACGGAGCTGGATGATGAAGACCCCGGTTACGGAGCCGGATGACGAAGACCCGGTTACGGAGCCGGATGATGAATGTACCCGGAGAGAGAGATCCGGATGCGGGGACATATCTGTGAATATGTTTGCCAAGGGCCCTTGTGGCTATATTTGTAAATAGCCGGAAAGTCATATGTGTATAAATATGACTTAGGGCAAACAGTTTTATGTTGCTACTCATTTTTCTGTTTTTCCACTTAGAGAGAGTGAAGAGAGCAGCCGAGAGAGAGAGAGAAAGAGAGAGAGACGAAGAGGTCGTTGCCTCTGTGTATTACCGCCGCCTGTGGCGAAGACAGTGAGCTCAAGGTTGTTGCCTTGAAGCTTCACCATTGTACATCTCTGTTCATAGTGATAGTTGGAGTTTGAGGACTCCCGTGGTTTTTCCCGTATAGGGTTTTCCACGTTAATCCCTGTGTTATCGTGTTTTTTCTCTGTGTTTCCTATTTTCTGCTGCATTGATTCGCGATTTCTCGGTTGTGGCCGAGCGGCGGAAGAGAATCGGAGCGTTGATTCTTAACACTTACATAGTGACAGTTTGCAGCCTGTGGGCTGCCGTGGTTTTTTTCCCTAGTTTGGGGTTTTCCACGTAAACCTCCTGTGTACTCTTCTCTTCTTTGTGTCGTTTATTATTTCCCATTTTCTGTGTATGATTCTAAGCTCGGTTGTGGCTGAGCGTTGCGGATAAGGAGCGTTGAGTTCTCGAAATAAGATGATGCTTGTTGTCGAGCAAAGATGCCACGACACCATCCATATGGCTTGTTGGAACCCTTACCGATTCCAAGTAAGCCGTGGCATTCTTTTTGTCTTGATTTTATCACAGATCTGCCAGTCTCGAAGGGGTTCGATGCTATCTTAACCGTCGTCGATCGATATACTAAGATGACACATTTTGTGCCGTGTACTAAGGCCATCACTAGCGAGGAAACCGCCGCCCTTGTCATGCGTGAGGTATTTCGGCATCATGGCCTCCCAGACAGTATCATCAATGACTGAGGCCCTCAATTCGTTTCCAAATTTTGGCAGCATCTCTTCAAGATGCTCAAGGTCTCTTACAACCTCTCCTCCGGCTACCATCCCCAGACCGATGGGCAGGTGGAACGAACAAACCAAACGCTGGAACAATATCTCCGGTGTTTTCTAAGTTATCAACAGGACGATTGGGCCGAGATTCTCCACTTTGTGGAGTTTACGTATAATAATGTTGTTCACTCCTCGACTCGGGTCTCCCCATTTTATGCTTATATTGGTTCTCATCCTCGTTGGTCGGTGATCGACACCCCGGAGCTACCTACCAATCCTCGTGCTGAGGATCATTTGGAGAGGCTACGTAAGATCCAGTTGGATCTCTCTACTCATCTTCATCATGCCTCCAACACACACAACAGACTTACGAAGATCGAGTATGGCCATCGGAGAGCGAGTATGGCTCTTACGTCGTCACATCAAGACTACTCGACCGTGTGACAAGTTGGATTATCGACGACTTGGTCCTTTCCGTATTACTGGTAAGGTTAATGATGTCACGTTCCGCCTTGATCTCCCTCCACATCTTTAGATACATCCAAATTTCCATAGTTCTCTTCTTGAACCTTATAAAGCAAACACTATTCCCAATCATGTTACACCACCGCCGCCCCCGCTTGAGTTGGACGCCGGCCCGGAGTGTGAAGTTGTTGCCGTCCTCGATTCCAAACTTGTTCGCAACAAACTTTATTATTTGGTTGATTGGCTCAGCTATAGGAAATTAATGTATATTCCAGATTTCTTTGGAACATTCTAGAAGCTTTAGGATTACTCCTAAGAACACTATAAAAGAAGGCATTAGGCATTATTTTGAACCAAATTAGTTCAACGCCAGTCTTAAGCCTCATAGCCCTTTTGTACTTACTCTTCACAGAATATATCATGTGTTATCATCATCATCTCTCTCTCTCTCTCATCCTTGCCATCTCTCTGTCTCTCTGTCTCTCCTCTTCTCTCTTTCCCTCTCTCGGGAGTCTTACGCAGTCCCATCCTCTTAGTACTAATAATACTTCCCTTCTCTAGTACTAATTCTCTCTCTGTTTTAGTACTATTCTTGACAAGCCCTATGCAAAAACGAGACATGAGATCTCGTTCCTCACACTCCGCACAAGAAAGCGATTGGCTGTTGATGGATTTACAAAGTGAAACACAATGTCGACGGCTCCATAAATTGCTTCAAAGCACGACTCGTTGCGAAATGATACACACAAACGCACGGAGTTGACTACGAAGATACCTTTGTCCCCATGGCAAAGATGACAACTGTGCGGACTGTGATTGCAATCACGGTAGCAAAAGGGTGGCACCTCCACCAGATGGACGTCAAGAACGCCTTTCTTCAAGGAGAATTAGAAGAGGAGGTGTACATGATCCAACCACCCAGTTTTGAATTGCACAATCATCTGAACGCCGTGTGCCAACTCAAGAAGCCACTCTACAGCCTCAAACAAGCACCGTGTGTGTGACATTCAAAGATCACGCAGTATCTTCATCAAATCGGATAATTCTCTATACATCCGAAACGAGTCGGATAGCCCGATTGTCATCATCCTATACGTGGATGATTTGGTCATTAGAGGAAAGGATCTCGCCGAGATTAACAAGGTCAAAACACTTCTCTCCGGCATATTCGAAATGAAAGACCTGCACGAGCTCCATTACTTCTTAGGCATCGAAGTAATTCGGACACCTATCGGGATAATGATCTCACAACGACACTACGTCCTCAACTTACTCTACAAGTTTGGGATGACGGAGTGCAAACTTGTGTCCACCCCGCTTGACCGTAATCTCAAGCTTGATGTCGATTCTGGCACAACCGAGTGCGAGCCAACTTAGTATCGCCAATTGATCGACAACCTCATCTACCTAACCATTATGCGACCTGACCTCAGCTATTCGGTCGGCCTACTTGGCCAATTCATGCAGAATCTGTGAAATCTTCATCTTGATTGTGCTAAGAGAGTACTTTGGTACACTTGCGGTACGATGGATTACGACATCAGATACATGTCAAATACGATAATTTGACTTGAAGTATTAGAGACGTGTACTAAAGTAAGCATTAGATAAGGATAGATCTAGGTAGATAAAAAGAAAGGAGAGAGAGAAAGAAGGGTGCCGATCCACCCGACCACCCCCGAGCGAAGGGATCGAGACGGACTCGAGCATCGATCGACGTCCCATACCACCACCATGGCGTCGAGTCGTACCTGGTGCTGGCGCGCTCACTACAAGAGTTGACCCACCACAACACAGAGTCTCGACGTAGTCAACCAAATGATGAAATGAGGGTAGCTAGGCCTCTATTTATAGCGAGACCCAAGGCCCCCAACCATGTTCACACTTGGCCTAATGGGTTGTCTCAATCCCGAGGATTTAAAAGTAAGCCTCCCCTTCTTTACACTCTCGTTTAACCCTCACACTTATCCACGTGTATAGAATACTACGGTAAATTCTCACCACGGGATATTATATGGTCATGCCCGTAACATGAAGGGTACATAGAAGCGGACTGGGCAGATTATGAAGTGGTTAGACGGTCAACATCAGGATTCGTCTTCTCCCTCGCAGTGGAGCAATCTCATGGAGTAGCAAGAAGCAATTGACAGTCGCACTGTCGAGCACAAAGGCTGAATACAAGGGCGCGATGGTTGCTACGTGCGAAGCCGTATGGCTCAAGCGTATATTGAAGGATCTAGGTGTACCCATCAAGGATCTGATTCGTCTATACTACGACAACATGAGCAATATCTACCTAGCGCGGAACCCCATATTCCACGTGCTTACTAAGCATGTCGAAGTGCACTACCACTTCATCTGCGAACACGTGCAGGTCGGAGATATAGACTTACATCACATCAACACGAATCTACAGGTAGCATACATTTTCATGAAAGCCCTGGGTATCAACTAGCTACGACAGTTCGCGTTGAACCTTGGCCTACCTATTCCCGACCAACCGAGCTAGAGGGGGAGTACAGAACATTGAACCGATCGATTGATCGAAGTCGAACAATGAGTACGCAGCTGAAAAGTCGAACAATTGAAGTTCGAAGCGTTCCAAAGTTCGATCCGAAACAATTTTTCGATATCCAGAAGTTGTGTTTGAAGGGGTGTGTTGAGAATTGAACCTTGGGTATCAACAAGCTGCGGCAGTTCGCGTCGAACCTTGGCCTACCTATTCTCGACCAACCGAGCTAGAGGGGGAGTACAGAACATTGAACCGATCGATTGATCGAAGCCGAACAAGGAGTACGCAGCTGAAAAGCCGAACAATTGAAGTTCGAAGCGTTCCAAAGTTCGATCCGAAACAATTTTTCGATATCCGGAAGTTGTGTTCGAAGGGGTGTGTTGAGAATTGAACTGAACTTGTCATAGAAATAGGTTTCACACTACCTCATGGACATACTAGGCTAGTTTTGTAAATAGTAGAAAGGGCCCTTGCCCTAGGTTAATTGGTATTTAAACCAACCTTTTGTAACTTTGTTATTGTTGGAAGTAATACATAGTTGTCTCATCTTAAGTCTCTCTCTTCCTCAATTTCACATAAGTGCTCATACGCACACACACACAGACACAGTCCTACCGCTGCGTACAATAGGGTGATGCCTTATATATTTTAAGATGCCTTATATATTTTAAGATTAACTTTTACTTTGTCTACATATTTGTAACCATCTTCATTAGGGTTTCTTCTTGAATTATAGATCATAAGCAATGTATATGTTTACATACTCCTTCGCTTGATCCCTCTTAATTTCTCGAGTCGTTTTCCTTAATTCGTAACCACGTTGGTCTCTACAATCTATTATAATTCACAACTCTTTCTAATCGATTTGGTCAAGCCCTCATATTGTGTATGACTGTCATTCATCTCATACACTCCTTCATTTTTGCATTGTCGTGTGGTTCTTTACACAAGATATAAAAAAATAGTGAAATAATTGTTTTAGATTAGTTTAAATGGCTTAGTACAAAAAGATGGACGTTTTCAAGAGATTTTGAACGCATTTTTCTACATATGAATTCAACAACTAAGTATCAAGTTATGTGAGTATAAAGTTGAGAAGACGAGGAAAACAAAACTGTGAGATATCCCGCATTATATAACCAGATCTCAAACCCATTACTTCATATTTGGAGATTGGGTGCTTGGTGCATGGGTTGTTCGTAGTGCACGAGTTGTTGGGCCGTTTGGAGCGATCCGTGGTGCACGGATTATTTTGAGCGTTCGTGGTGCACGACTCGGTTGGGAGACGTGCGCGCACGTGATGTGTGCATGGCTCGGTCGGAACGCGCGTGCACACACATGCTTGCACAGTTTTGAGCATTCGTGGTGCACGGCTCGGTCACGGGCCAGTTGGGGGACGTGCGTGCACGACTCGGTCGGAACGCGCATGCGCACACATGCTTGCACGGTTTGAGCGTTCGTAGCGGTCGGGACGCATGCACGCATGGATGTGCACGGCTCGGTGACGGGTCCGTATGAATGCACGGCTCGGTCAGAACGCGCGCGCGCACGCATGTTTGCACGGTTTGAACGTTCGTAGCGGTTGGGACGCGTGCGCGCACGGACGTGTCCACGGCTCGGTCGGGGACGCGCTCACACGGAGGCGTCCACAACTTAGTCGGGGGGGACGCGCGTGCGCATGGAGGCGTCCACGGCTTGGTTGGGGATGCGCTCACACAGGGGCGTCCACGGCTTGGTAGAGACGAGCGCGCGCGGGTGTTCGGTCGCAATGCATGTACGGATTACCCACGGGCCGAACTTTATGGATGATTAGATCATATGGCCGAATTATACGGACGTCGGATGCAACTAAAGGTGGACGCATGCAACTAAAAGTAGAGGCCATGCAACCAAAAGTGGATGCATGGAACTAAAGTAAAGGTCATGTGTGGACGCATGCAATTGAACATTAAAGGGCATGATCAACAAAGAACTCCTTATATATTCCACTCTCTTTTTTTCTCCATTTTTTTTTTCCCTTCTCTCAATTCCTTGGAAAACAATCTCTCATATTCATATCGAACCACTCCTTATATGGTTGCTGAATCCTTTCTTTCGAGATTATCTCTCATTTTCATATCCAATCCGTTGTAACACGATTCTTATATTATAAAAGAATCTATTATTTTGATATAAATGAATGTTTTCTTTCATCTATGTGTCTTATGTGTAAATCTTGCTTGTGTTGTACAGGTGAGCTCTAAATCCTTCCAGTCCATAACCCCGGTAGTTTTGCCTCACGATCTGCACATAGTGACGGATTTTTCACGACAGCGCTCTAGGGAGGGTTGTTACCCCTTTTTAGGAGGAACACACTCTCGGTTATTACTTTTGAGTAAGTAGATCAAGGTAATTGTGGTTAGAAGGAGGAAGGGACTTTGGGTCTTCCCTTTGACTTTGTACTTAGCCGAATTCGGGTGTTAGGGAGGTAACTCAACCCCAAGGGTTCCTAGATAACTCTCTCTCTATGGATACTCAAGCTCGTTTGATTCACGTGACACTCGGGGATACATGCCGCTCCTAGAACTTCGTAAGGAACGAAATAACAAGTATCCCGTTGAATCGGATATAACCGATTACATGCTCATGATTATACACAAACAATACACATTAGAGCATACGTTACACACACCGGGTTACCCCACAATAAAGAATAATCAATTATGAATACACATAGTTATAGGTACCAATCGATTGTCGCTATACCACTCACTCTCTCTAAAGTCCTCCCCCTCCCCCCCCTCCCCCCCCCCTTTGTACACTTCTTGCCTAAAAATAATACTCTTGTAGCCCCTCATACTCTCTTGATCACTCGGTATTTATATAGGCCTCCATGCTTCCTAGTTCCTGGAAGCATGGTGCGTTACAATCGTTTCTATTAGGTAGTTTGACACCTTATTCATCTTGCCACTGGTTCCACTTTTCATGTGCTTGGTGTCCTGTCCCCTTTCACACCTTCGACTGTCATGCCCAGTCAACACTTGGCACGCTTGTGGGACAGTGTCTTGCACGTTGTCGTGGGGAATTCCGGCAAAGAGGAGAAAAGTGAATTGGCGGCGTGTGAACGGGGTAAACACGGATGCACACGCAAACGGTCTTTTTATAAAACAAAGAATGTTAATATAAAGTATTTTATAAGTACTAGGTAGAGTAGTTAATGGGTACTTTAATGTCCCACGAAAAGAAAGGAATAAGGAGATATGAGGTGAGAGAATCAGGGGAAAACTCTGACAGAAAATGATTGTCTTGATGCGTGGTATAACGGCCTCCTCTTTGTGCTATAAAGGGGGAGGTTTGAAACTATTTTCGGGGTTCATTTTGAGAGGAGGAGGCGCTGTCGGATTGCAAAGGGGGGAGTGCTCGTTTTTCTATTTCGTGTTTCTTGATCGTTGTAGTGTGAGGCCTCTGTTCGCACTGGAAGCCTGCGTGCTCCCGATTAGAGGCTCACAAGTGTCTGTGTGGATGCATGAAGAGCTCGAAGCTCCGCTATTGGTCGAGTCCGATTGTACTCTACCATGTTATTGATTAATCCATTAGCTTTGTTGTATCTGGTGATTCTATCTGTGTCTCTGCTTTGTTCTCTTTGTTCCGGCCCGATTCCCATCTCCGCTTCCATCCGTTTGCGTGTTCATTTGAGTCTCCGAGCCCGTGTGCTCATCATCCGGAACCCAACGACACGTCCGGATCGGATTGTGTTGTGGGCCCGTGCGCTTGTGAAGACATCCAGAAATTGAACCGGATAATCACTCACACACACACACACACACACTCTCTCTCTCTCTCTCTCTCTCTCTCTCTCTCTCTCTCTCTCTCCGGCTCCTTGGTTCAAGGCCCCGGTGGTTCCGTCCTGATCCAACACGTACCCATGGAATACCACGACATCCTTGGTAAACCCGACGTGAAAAGGGCGGCAAAGGAGTCGAGATGAGGGGAAGCCAGCTCGCGGAAGCAATGGCAGTGACGGTCGACTGCTTGGTGAATGCTCGGGAGAGCCTGAGTGGCCTCGACAGGGGCAATTCAATGGTAAAGATGTCTCGACCTACTTGGAGGCCTATAAGGCCGAAATGTTAATGCGGCACATCCCGGAGGACAGACAACTACTCAGTTTCCCACGAGTTGTCATGCCAAGCATCCATGCGGACATGCTTGAGATTTAGGATGGCTGCCGAAACTAATTGGAGCTCGAGGGGCGACTCTGTGAGAGGTACGGGATCGATGACTCACTCAAAATATCGAAACGAGAGCTTATGGAATGGGTTGAATCACCTGGCAAAGGACAAAACATATCGACGCCCCTCCAGGAGTTTGAGAGATGGTTCGCGTGACTCTCGGCGCTGGATCGGACCGCACTAGACATAAGCAAGGTCCTGTTATTCATCAAGTCGGCTGATTTGTTTGATTGGGAGAAAGTTGGTCTCCTATTGGAGACGGACGAGACGGCCAACTGGGTCGTCGTAAAGAGAGCCTGCAACCATTTCGATAAATGACGTGAATGGAACAATGCAAGAGCATCGTTGGCCGACTCGACAGTCGGGAGGATGACAGGAGAAGTGCCGACTCAGTCAGATGAAACGAGTCGAAGGTTTGAGTCAGGCCCGACATCGACAAACATTGTCAGCGGCTCGTCGGGGGGTGCAACACTAGAGGAATTGACGAAGATGGTTTGTGATCTCTAGATTGCTTAGGCCCAGAGGGATTGCAAAGGATAATCGCATGATCGGCGCCTGCCCACTGACCCACGGTGCATGTGGTGCGACGACATTAGCCATATTCGGAGAGACCGCGCTGACTTCGCCAGGGTGCTGAGGAACAATGTCGTGTACCTTTAGAACGGATGGGTACATGCGAGCGAAATGTGAAGGCCCCTCGAAATGAACACCGGACGAGGCGGTATAAAAAGACTAATGGAGGAGGCTGCGAGCCGATATGCAGAGACCGTCCCTTACTCGGCATCGGCCAGTATTCGGGTCGGAGGGGAGAACACCAAGACGGGAAAGGACACCGTATTTTGGCTGGTGGTGTTAGAAGAGTTCTCCCGAAAAAAGTTGGTGAAGCAAGAAGCAGACCGTGCAGAGAGGCGAGTTTGAGAGGTCACCGGGTGGAGCGACCCGATAGAGGAAAAGACTAGCTTCGTAGAAGCTGCATGCTAGAACTACGAGGTTCTGGTTGAGGACAAGCGGGTCGGAAAGACTGGAGGGGCCGGTCTGTCGAATCGATACAACACCCGAAGCGGACCAAGGAAGAATGATGTCGGCTTGGCTGATTGACAGGAGAAAGAAAAGATGAAGTTCCCGAGCTTCCGATTGGGCTCAAAGATAGAGAAATCACCAGACCTTCGGAAGGTTTTGGAGGAGTGAATCTTTGACAGTCGGGTGGAACTCTCATTACGAGAAGTGCTGGGCATTGCCAAGAAAGAGTTCCACAACTCCATAATTGACATGGTGAAGAGAAAGCTGCTCTCAACGGAGCCTGAGAACGAGAAACTGATCGAGGTAAAGGCGGCCCACATCGATGATGTGGCACTAGAAGACGAATATGCCGACAACCACTACATGAGGCCACATTGGGTGAGGGCAACCATAAAGACGCTAGTTCAGATCGGGGATGTAAAGGAGCCGGTTGTAGCATTGATTGACCATGGATTTGAGATTAACTTGTTGTCCATGGATTTCTACATGAAGGGTAAATGACCAATCAACACAAAGCATGACTGGAAGATATGCGCAGCGACCCGCGAGGCTGAGAAGCTTCACGATGCGTGCCTGAATGTCCAGGTGAAGGTCGGTGATGTCAAGATCGACCAACATTTCTTTGTGCAGGAGTCGTCCTCACACTCGTTCATTTTGGGAGAGCCCTATATCATGGCAGCCCGGATGGAGACAAAAGTGCCTGACAACGGTTCAACGTACGCGTGGGTAAAGAGCTAGGATGGTCGGTACTCTATCCAAATTTTGACGGTTCGGCCGAACCATGAGAGAAATCAGGACTCTCTCAGTGGCGAAGGCCAAGAGGATTTTTGAAGAGGGCTATCAAGGTGTGGGGCCACGATAGTCCGGAATACTGGAAGAAACCCCACACCTGTACATTAGGTAGGAAGTTTTGGATCTCCAGTAATGGAGGTTGTACAGTAGCTAACGTCGGCGGATGGGAGAAACGACGGGTCGAAGGGCGCTTGAAGGTGTGCAGAGCCTTGGGACCCGAAGAGACTATCAACGACGCCGTGGAGGCAGTCTCGTTTGACAACACCCTTGGGGAGATCGAGAGGGTGATCACGGGAGGCCTGAGTGAAGACCGGACGATTCCGGTCAATTCAGTCGAAACGTATGAGGCCATAACAGAATTTAGACATAGGACATTAACTTCTATGACACACTAATTACTATACAAGGAGGTGGGGTGTTTTCACACTTGAGTATCCTAGAGTGTGTTCCCACTCATGGGAAGTTGTTTGATTCTCAACACGCCCCTTCAAACACAACTTCTGACTTCGGCTTCCAGATGGTTGGTTAGGATTGGTCTACTTCGGCTTCGGGTTCAAATGGCCGGGTGTAGTCCTACTACTCCCCCTCAAGCTTGGCTGGTCGATGGTCGAAAGACCTAGATCGGTCGTGACCTGCCCCATCTTGTCGACTGCCAAGGCCTTGGTGAAGATGTCGGTCGTCTGCAGGTTTGTGCGGATGTATTGTAGGTCGACATCCCCGGCCAGAACACACTCTCAGATGAAGTGATAGTGCACTTTGATGTGCTTAGTTCGAGCATGGAAGACTGGGTTCCGAGCGAGGAGAATACTGCTCATGTTGTCGCAGTAGAGGGGAATCAGATCCTTGATGGGAACACCAAGAGAATATCTTGACATGAGATAGATCCGGTTTCTTCCCATAGAACTTTTCACAGGGGGTAACTTCGTGCATTCCTAATGTTTTTTTTTTCCTGGAAAAATATCCTTTCATTAGTTATAAACAATTATTACAATAAAAACCGACCTATCATCAAGCTACCATTGATCTGGTGCATTCTTCCTTAGGTCCCATCCCTCAAGGATAAATAGTATGAACACTCCACCACTCCTTAACCAAGTTATGTGATTGGTGGTGGGAACAACCATACTGGTGGTGCTAAGCACCATTTAGGTCTTGAATTTTGTACTATGAGGAAAGGGGCCTTCTTCCAATAGGCAATAAATTCGAGACGTTGCAACACTGCAACATCCGTCTCACCTTTAATATCCTCATACCGCCCTTTCAAGGTATGTACCATCTCCATCCAGACATTCCGTACACTTTCCACTAGATGAACAATAGTATTACCTAACACCTTAGAACACCTAGCAGTCCAAATAAACCACATTGTGGTGGTGCATAGTAACTCCCATACTTCTTGCATTGTCTTTAACATGTAAGGAGCCTCCATTTGACTTCATTGCACCACCATTATCATTCCTCTTTGAATTCTAATAATTGTGTCATTTGGGCATGCCTCATATGGCCACATCACTTGTGCCACTGTAACCCATACTACCATACCCCACGAAAAATTGCAATCCCTAAACATACAGGCAAGAACTCGGAACACTTGTCTCCAAACTTGCTGTGCAACATGACATTCCCACAAGCAATGTTTCAATGTCTCCATCTGACAACTACAATAGATGCATGCGGTCGGTGCGGCTGATTGTTGCAACCATTGGCCAACTGGTAATGCTCTATGTATTACTAGCCATTGGAATGCATTTATTTTCATATCTTGCTTCCTTTTCCATAATGTTCTCCAAAACTTTGTTAGGAATTCGGATGTGATCCCTTGGTGGGTCCAAAATTGACTAGCTCGTGGTGTAGTCCTACATTGAGCTGCCAAAATGTGTCGTCCAATCTTAACTGAGTATTGGAAAAAACCACACCTTTTTTCCGCATGATCAAACGGATCAAACGGATCTCCCGGATCCCATTGCAACCTTATCAAAGGTCTCTTTTCAAAAACTCTCAGTTTCCAATGCTCCTTGACTGCCTCAACTTGTGGGTCGATGATCCACTTAGATCCGTCATAAGCCAGGACCCTTATTTTAGAAAATGTAGCATATTGCAAGATCTTTGTTTGTATCACTGCTCTACATATACTGCCATCTTCCTCCACATCATAGTCTTGACATCATCCGCAAGACAAATGTCCCCTTACCCCCACTAGCACTTGAAGCCTCGTAAATGCTCCTTCCTAGTTGGGAGGATTAAAGGACCATACCATAGAGGCTGAGTGCCCCAAAACCAACTACACCTGGTCCCACATAATCAGCCCCCCTCTCAAGGAAGACAAGAATTCTGATCTGTCATTTATATTCAGAGTATGAAATGATTTCCATGCATCAATGGACGTGCCTGGCCCTATATCGAGCTTGGCCCAATCCAATCGTGTACGGGACCCCAACATGTGCCTTGAGGGCAAACACATATTCAGATTCCACACTAAGTTTTGTCTCAAGTATTCCTCCTCACATGTTGGTACACCATGTTCCAACCCTTTATGTACATGCTCCCATGCTCGTAGAAGACCATTAAAAAATTTGTCTTCCCAATTCCTAGTCATAACATGTTTCTTGTTTGGTATAAAGATCCACCTTATGCTATCAACCCATAATCCACCTGTCGGCGGAGCACAACGATACAATCTTTGCATAAGCAATTGCTTCTAAGGAGCATGTCTTGGTAAAAGGCCACAAACTATTAGCTTTGCTAACAAGGCCATGCATTGGTCTAATGGATCTATAATCCCTAGACCACCGTATTGCTTTGGGGTTATCAGTGTACTCCAAGCTACTTTCGCTCTTACATGACTCTTATCCTCCCCAACCCATATAAAATTCCTAACCAGCCTTTGAATTTGTCCAATGCACGATTTTGAAAAGATCCAAGATGAGGCTATATACCACACTGTAGATAGTAGCACATGGTTGGCAACTATCACTCTACTAGCCAAAGATAGTTTAGCATGGCTCCACAAGAATACCTTTTTCCTTAAAGTTAATAGTAATGGTGCAACATGTAATTCTGGAACCAAATCAATCCCAACCTGCACTCCAAGATATCGAACCGCAACTCCTCTTTGAGTCCACTAGAAAGTATGATGCGGTGCCCAACAGGATGGCGGTTCCATGCTCACCCAAAATGCAACAATTTTCTCCCAATTTAACATAGCTCCAGACGCTATACAAAACTGTGACAAAGCCCCTTGTACTTGTTGCAAATTCGTTAGAGTCCCATTCACATATAATGCAGTATCATCTGCAAATTTCGAGTCCAATATATCTTGTCCATGCATTGGCATTGCCAAACCACGCAAGCCTATAGATTGTGATGATATAAATACATGCATTGCTTCCACAAACAAAAGGAACAAAAATGGTGCGAGTGGACATCCTTGGCGGACGGATCGAGCAATGTTAAACTGAGGTCCTACTCCACCTGCCAACAACACCTGACTATGTGCATTTCTATAAAGACAAGAAACACCCTTAATCCATGCCGTGTTGAAGCCCAAGTGATGCATAGTACCTTCCAAAAAATTCCAATCAACCCTATCATACGCTGTCGTGAAGAAAACCGTCCCCAGGCGCAAACCGTGTATAGTGTGTGTGAACCGGCCCTTACACGTGGGCACGTCCCTTGTCGTATAGTAGGTAGGAAGGCGCAAGGGTTAGATCCTAGGTAGCAATATTCTATAGGGAGAATCGAGGAGTATCTCTGTCCGAAAGGACAGAGAATTAATGTGATGTAAACGGGCAAGACGACCTCCCTCCTTGAGCTATAAAAGAGAGGGAGACGGGGGAGAGAGGGATCGCGCGCTAGAGGGGATGAAGTGCTGCCGGACTGGGACCGAGCTCTTTTCCTCTGTCGTTCTCCATAAGCTTTCTTTGCGTAGGTTCTCGAGAGGCTGATTCTGCTCCGTGGAACGCCCGTGTGCTTCTGGCAGAATCTTCATCTTGGTCCCCTGTATGCGTGGGTGATCAGGCGTCGACACCCGTCTCGCCGACCTGATCGGCTGTAACCATCCAAGTCATCTGCATACATATATTTATATACGCGTTCTTATACTCTACCTCCTGCCCAACTTGTGTCTCTTGTGTTGATCGGGCTGCGTTCCCGCGCGCTTCTTTGTCTATCCGTGTGTGAGCGTCTCTCTCTCTCTCTCTCTCTCTGTCTTCCCACCTATTCCTCGGTCCAAGACCCCAGTGGTCCGGCCTTGTTCTCCACGCACGCGCGTAACAACGCGACAACGCTTTCTCAAAATCTAAAAGCAACACGGCTAGGTTTTGTTTTTTTACCACTATTGCAGTATCCTCCCAAAATGTAAAAACATTATCCATAATACTCCTTTCCCTCATAAAACCAATTTGCGATACATGAATTATCTTTGTTAATACCTCTTGTAACCGAGAACTAAGCAACTTAGCAAATAGTTTATAACTAGTATTCAAGAGGGTGATTGGCCTCCACTTATGAATATCTTCTGAAACCCCTTCTGTTTTAGGTATAAGATAAATAAGCCCCTCAGATAATGACATGGGCATCTCTCCACTTTCAAACATATGTTGGTAAGCATCTTTTAAATCTTTCTTCAGTATCCCCCAATATTTCTTGTAGAATTTAGGTGTAAGTCCATCCACTCCAGGACAACTATGGGTTGAATTTTTGCCAAGACCTTCATTCTATTTTGGCTGATATCCTCAGAGATAGGCTCTTCTGACAAAAGGGTAGCATAGAATTTCGTGGCAATTTCCCGTACAACATTTGGATCCATTTCAAGTTCGCCATTTTCATTATGCAAACAACAGGTTACATTAGAGACCTTCTTGGGGCCTTTAATATTAATTTTTTTTTTTGTACATATATCCCCAATTTGCGTCCATCTTGAAGCAGAATTGTGATACCGAAATTGACTACGACATTCTTCCATATGTTGAATTTGTTTTCGGGCTTCTTCACGATGTGAAGCTATCCATGCACACTTTGGCCGACCCTGTTGCAATCTTTGCAAAGATATCAATCTTGCCCTCATCCTTCTTTCCTTCTCTTGATATTCCATATGTTCAGATCTTGATTTTAACACAAAATATTGTGATATCTCCGTCAAAGCACAAGCCACTTTGATTGCAATGGGAACATCCTTATTATCTTTGTTCTGCCAAATATCTGTCACTTGATTATACCATCTATCATGTAACATTACTTTTTCGGGTATCCTAAATCGTATGGACTCCCTTTTCGATTGCCCAAAGGTTCTCAATATAACAGGATCATGATCAGAGAAAGTTGTGCCTGGCATAATAGTGATATTTCCCCCATTTAAGATAAAGGCCTCCCCCACATAAAATCTATCCAATCTTGAAAGATTGGTTCTAGCAATTCTCCTATCAGAACGTGAGAAACTCAAGGAATCATGAGATCTATAAACATTAGGCATATGCCATGCATCCAAAATACTCAATTTCAAACACATCCGTTCCCAAACTACTAATTCCTCCCCATGAATTGTTGAAACACTCCCTCCTTTCCTATCCTCCGGGTCCTCAAGCATATTAAAATCCCCTGCAACACACCAATGACACACATTCGGTAATGTATTTGTAATTTCACACCAAAAGTGTTTCCTAGCCGATGCATGATTTGGCGCGTAGATATTCAAGTAACCCCAACTTGTATGCAAATCTTGTAATACAATATATTGTGCTCTTCCTGGCACAATGATCTCTTTGCATATAATACTTGATTTCCAATGATGTGCTATTGTCATATACACCCTGCCTTGTGTACTACTAGTGCTAATAGCCGGGGACCAAAACATCTCCCAACTACCAGGTAATATAGTGCCATAGTTCCTTATTCTTTGCTCATTCAAATGATGTTCTTGAACATCATAATATCCAACGACCCATTCGTGAGACACTTTTGTAATGCTTGCCTTAACCTACCTCTATATCTTCGATACAAGGGACCTCCCAAGCCCTGAACATTCCACGTGAGGAGCCTCATTAACAATTGTTAGAGGCCGAATTAGACCCGATCCTACGAGTCTTAGAGGATGGTTCCACGGAGCTTATGCCCCCCCCATCTCCCATAATCACCATTTGGATTTTGAGTATGTCACAACCTTCTTTAATGAATCGCCAATGATGATGGGCCCGAGCCTTGGCTTGGCTTTCCGGCACATCATCTTCATGAATATAAACATATCCAAAATCAAACAATATATCTAAAGGTACATCCAATACAACATGCTTGCGGTTCATTGCATCCAAATACGGAACCATTGAACAACTTGCATTCTCTAACCCCCTCAATATTGTTTCCCCCAATTGAGGATTTTGCACGTATTTGGTAAAATACAAAACTTGTCCTCTCATGGCCAACATAACATTCGGTTGATTCCATATGTCACTTCTCTCATAACCACATAGTGGAAAGGAATAACCGACAAATGGGCTTTCCACTTGTTTTTGTCTAAATAAAACATGGACCCTTATTGCATTGGGTTCATGAACATCTTTAACACCCAAATGCTTTGTGAAATCATGCCCAAAGGGGGCTGCATAATCAAGTATTGAGAACCCCCCATTTTCGGTATCCTCCTTCAACATCACACATGTTCTTATTGTGATCGCATTATCCAAATTTTGTGATCGTACCGTTCTTTTCGAACGAAATGTTCTTGGCTTGACACATCCATCATTTGGTTGGATGGTACTAACATTTTCCCCCCTTATCTCAGTAGTGGATGTTGGATGTTCTTGTGTATCAGTTTCTATGTCCAATACATTATACGCATTAGGGGTGAGGCATGTCTCTTGCATCGGCACCGTACGTGTCTTGCATCCATGCTTAGCCTTTACATTTATCCATTGATTGTCTCTTGTTTCCCCTTGTGCCCGTACACCCATACAATCTGAGGCTAGTTTCTCTTGACATTTATCTGCCTCATGCCCTTCTTGTTTACAATATTCGCAACAACGTTTTTTTTCCCCCAATTTAACATTTCTCCTTGGGCAATTCTTGGCTAAATGTCCCATTTGTCGACAATAGAAGTAGTCTCGAGAGTCCGGAAAACTCCACCTTTTGTTCTATAAAATTCCCTTCTTCATTTGGTAGCATTACCTTTGTAGGTAAGTTTTCGAGTGATCCTACCAAGATTCGGGCTGACGGAAATCCTGACATTTTAGTTAATCGCATAACCATACTTTCTTGGACTCACTACTATTCCGATCCTCGAAGCTATTGCTCCAAGCATCGGTAAATACTCCTTGCGTAATCCCGGGAAGACAATCGTTAACGGAAATATCCGATCTCCTTTCCGTATTGCCTCCACAGGATTAAAACCTTGTTTCCAAGGCATCACAAATGCACGGGCACCTCTTACATCAAGAGGACTATGTTCCAACGTTATGCCCACTGATTCGATTGTATCCAATTCCACATGATAAAATCCTCATCCCATAAATTGGACATCTATTATCCTACCAATTAATCCATGCATAGATGCTTGTAATAAATCTTTGCACTCACCTCTATTCGGCCGAGCTCCCACCACTCTGCAGATCACGGAGAGTTGAGTTAGACACTGAATCTTTGATTGTAATTCAACCTCTTCTTCTGTCGAGAATACAATCGGTAGAGGCTACTCCTCAGATTCTGTTGGTGGAGATGCTTCTTTAGAGTTCCCCTGTTGTGTCATTGAGGCGGCTCTCTGTTGCGCTCTCTCTCTCTTCCATGTTCCTCCATCTCGTTTTTATTTTCCGTGCACTTCTAATGTTGTGCAACGATTCATCAAATAAACGGCCGTATTTGCCGCTTTAGCCCAATAGGACTTTGGCAGATGTTTCTCGTTCATCATTGCCAATGCCACCTCGAGTATGTGCCGATTCTTGCGTTCGGCTACTTCGTTCTGTTGAGGTGTTTGTCAGCAGGTAAACTCCTGTCGGATTCCTTCTTGTCGAAGATATGTTGTAAAGGTGTCGGAGAAGTACTCCTTGCCGCGTTCGATCGAAGGCATCAGACATTTCGAGCGGTTGCCTTTTCGACTTCATTTTTGAACTTTTGGAAGTGTCCGAACACTTCGCTCTTTTGTCGCATGGGGTAGATCCAGGTATGTTTGGAGAAGTCGTCGATGAATGTTACGTAGTACTGACAACTACCGAATGTTGCCGTCTGGGCTGGTCCCCATACATCTGACTGTATTACATCCATGATCCCCTTGCTTGTGTTCCTCTCCTTTGGGAACAATTGTTGGTGCTATTTGCCAAATTGACAAGCTTTGTACACGCCTGCAATTTCCTTTTCGGTGAAGGTCGGGAGTTTGGTGACAACTCCTTTTGACTGCATTCCCTTGAGCCTTTGGAGATTGATGTGGCCTATCCTCTTGTGCCACAACTCTATGTCGGCGTCAACTCTTTGGCGCTTGGCATACATTGTTGAGTTCATCTCGTGAGAGTCGAGGATGAACATCCGACCTTCTTTTTGACCCCTAGCGATGAGTCGGCCTTCTTTTTCAATGAAGCATCCTCCATCGTTGAAGTGAACTTGCATGCCTTGTTTGACTATCTGGTCAATTGAGACTGGGTTCTTTGTTATTGTAAGAACATGCAAAATGTTCTTGACGTATGTTTGGTTACCTTCTTCCCCAAATGGGACATTGCCGATATGTTGAATGGGGTGAATTGTGTCATCCCCAGTTTCCACATAGTCGGGTTGTTCGGGCTTTCGTAGCTCCTTGAACCAATCCTCGTGGGATGCCATGTGGTTTTATGCGCCCGAGATGACAAACCATACATCTTCTGGTTTGGAGGTGTTGGTCGGGTTTGAGGTTGTCATCGAGTGCGTTCTGTGCCTCATCACAAACATTCTTCCACGATTATCGTAGTCGGAGTTGGAGGCCTAGTTTGTGAGTTGTCGGCTTGTGGAAGCCGACTCACTCTTCTTTTTCTGACACACTACCTAATAATGCCTGAATTTACCACAGTATCCACACTAGGTGGGATTGTTTTGTCGACTGGGTCCAACGTGCTTGCTCCCCCTTCTTCCGGACGCTCCGCCTTGCGCTTTAGTGAAGGATTCCGGCCATATGAGGAAACGAAGCCAGATGCGTGTGAACGCGGGTGTGCACAAGTGCACGTCTTTTGTATAAACGTATGTAAATATCATAGTAATGGTACGGTTTTGGTGATTACTAGGAAAGAATGATTCGATAGGTACTTTAGTACCACACAGAGGGCTAGAATCAAGGGGAGATCTGTGAGAAAATCGATTATCATAAAGATGATGTAGCGGTCTTCCCTTGTGTTATAAAGGGGGTGCCTTGAACTATTTTGGGGATCCAGGATTTGGGAGGACGAAGCTCTGCCCATTGAACTGCGAAAGCTCTCTCCTCTCTCAGCATTGTGCTCTATACTACGGAACAAGAAGGCGAATCTCTACTCGCGCTGGAAGCCCATGTGCTCTCAACCAGAGGATCATCATTCTGTGTGTGTGTGTGGTTGTTGAGCTCAGAGCTCCTTCACCAGTTGCGCCTGGTTGTACTCACTGCGTGTTCTATGCCTAATTGAATCGAGACTCATTGTTCTATGTCTATGTTCTTTTCTCATCTTTTCTGTTCTATTTTGTTCTGTTTGGTTCTGTGTCTGTTTATGTCCGAGCGACGTTAGGATCTTCCAAGGCCATAGAAACGATGGTCGACAAGATAGGCCAGTTTAATGGGAAAGACGCAACAAGCTACCTGGAGGCCTACAAGGCCAAGATGTTGATGAGGAATATTCTAGAGGAAAGACAGTTGTCCAGATTTCCTTGGGTCATAACACCGAGCATCCATGCGGAGGTGCTCGAAGTGCAAACGAACTGTCGTAATTGGGCAGACTTCAAGGGGCGGCTGCTCGAGAAGTACGGCTTTGATGACTCTCTTTAGTTGTTGAAGAAAGATTTCATGGATTGGGTCGAGAGCCCCGACAAAGGCCGGAACGCATTGGCCCTGCTTCAGGAGTTTGAGTCGCAATTCACGCGACTCTCGACACTGGACCGAACCGTGCTTGATATGAGAAAGGTTCTGCTATTTGTTAAGTTGGTCGACTTGCTCAACCGCAATAACGTGGGTCTCCTCTTGGAGATGGACGAAGGGCTCACGGTTGATTGGGTCGCGGTTCAAGGAGTATGCAGTTGTATTGACAAACGACGAGACTGGAAAAACGAGGGGCCATCAACAGTTGGTTCAACTACGGAGACAAAGGCTGAGCTGGTACTGACCCGGACGAGGAAACGAGAAGGTGGCTCGAGTCGGGCCAGGTTTCGACCACCGTGGTCGTGGGACCGTCCGGGGGCACAAATCTAGAGGAGCTAAGAAAGATGGTGCACGATCTCTAGATCGCTCAGTCCCGAAGGGACGACATAGGTCAATCGCGCGACCGACGATCGTCAGTTGACCAAAGGTGTATATGGTGTTATGCTGTTGGCCACGCCTAAAAGACTGTACCAACTTCGGCGAAGCGCTTAGGAGTAACGTGGTGTACCTTTGGAATGGGTGGATGCATGCGAGTGACACGCGAAGGCCGCCTGAAGTAAATGTGCGGAAATAACGCTACCAGATTGTGTGGAAATAACGCTCTGGCACAACCGAGTCTTAAAACAACGAATGGAAGAGAACAAACTCAAACAGAGACGACACAGGATGTTTACGTTGTCGCGTTGCTACGCGCGTGCGTGGAGAAGGGCGGGACCATGGGGGTCTTGGACTAAGGAGTAGAGGAGAAGGAATCGGACATGGAATGGAAGCTTTGCTCAAGAAGAAGAAGAATGAACAAGAGATTAGATCGAACAAGAGGAAGATGGAGACACGATGATCAACAAGATGTATTAAAACGAAATGAATGATTAAAAATTGGTGGCTGCATAGGCCGCACCAAACGACTACTCGAAACCTTAACTGACAAAGATGAAGAGAAAGATAAAGAAACCCTAACCCTAACCCTAACGCTCGACCTATGTGGTATACCTTGCACACTCAAAATAGGCAACCCTCACAATGGTGCCTTCCCTCTCCTTTTATAGCACAAGGAGGGAAGACCGTTTACAAAAGTGAGACTAAAATATCCCCTTTCATTCAAAGGGGATATTTGCCTTGATTTGAGGAGGGTGAGATTGATGGCCCCTTAACTCCCACCTCCACACAAACAACTAGGTACCTATGTACTGCATAGTACCTCTCTCTCTCTCTCTCTCGCGTGGATGTGCGCACAAGACCACATCACCTTTATACCTTAGGGATCCTATGGGGCATTTCTAGCACCATACACTTTACCCTTATTACTATTACAAATACATTATGTACGTGTGCAACATTGCACATCGCTCTTTGGCTCTCGTTGCTCGGGTTTCCGCTTGTGGACGAAAATCTTCACGACAACGTGTAAAACCCTGAATGGGAAAATCCAGGGGAGCCCACAGACTCCAATTATCACTACGAAGGGAGGAATACAATCTGAGACTCAGAGGCAATGACCTCGAGCTCTATGTCTTCGCCAAAACCGGCGGTTACAACAGAAAAACTAGTTCTGTATCTCACTCTCTGTTTCTCTCTTTGTGCAGAACGATGATACAACAACACCAACATCTAAAGTGATTGCCCTAAGTCATATTTATACTTATATGAATTTAGGGCTATTTACAAATATAGCCTCGATGGGTTCACCATGAAACATATTTACACATATGTCCTTGGATTTGGTTTGCACCTGATCCATCTGGATTCAGTCGATCCGGTCTGGGTCTCATCCGGAATGCTTCCGGATCTAGTTCCTTCATCCAGCTTGTCCAGTTCTCATCTGAATCCCATCCAGAGGGGCCGAATTCCCAACAAACTCCCCCTTCACTCCGGCATGGGATTTTTCGTTAATCCGATCCGTCTCCGGCACGCGTCCAGCTTGTCGATTGAAAGCACCTTGGTTAGCATATCCAATCCGTTCTCCTTCGTGTGGATCTTTGTCAGCACGAAGTCTTGATCTTCTACTCTCTCCCAGATCTAGTGATACCTCCATTGGATGTGCTTCGTCCGGGAATGGTAGGCCACATTCTTCGCAAGGTGGGTGACCAGAATTCCTTCTACCGGATCCCTAGCTCTCCGATGAAGTCCTTCATCCAGATTATCTCCTAGCCGGTTTCCACAGCTGCCATGTACTCCGCTTCCATTGTCGCAGTGCAACGGACTTCTGCAACCTCGACTACCATGATACAACTCCCCCTGCATAAGTCATGACATATCCGGATGTAGACCGGCTGGTATCCGCATCAGCTGACATATCCAAATCCGTGAATCCGTCAAGTTGGGGTTTACCGAACCCAAACCGGAGGCAGCTACTCGAGGTGCCTTTAAGATACCGGAGTATCCACTTAACCGCGTTCCAGTGCTCTTTTCCGGGATTGCTCATGAACCGAGTCACCACTCCGATTGCATATCCAATATCTGGTCGGGTGCACACCATTGAATACATTAGACTTCCGACAGCAGAGGCATATGGTACCTTCATCATATGCGTCTTCTTCGCCTTCGTCTTCGGGCTTTGCTTTCCGGATAGCTTGCAGTTTGTTGGAAGTGTAGATCCGACCGGTTTTGCCTCTAACATGTTGAACCGTTGAAGCACCTTTGTCACGTACTTCTCCTGTGACAACCACAACAGCTTCTTCGACCGGTCCCGGATGATGTGCATCCCCAAAATCTATCTTGCCGGACCCAAGTCTTTCATTGAGAAGGTCTGGTTGAGGCCCCTCTTCAGCATTCGTATCTTGATTTGGTCTCGTCCGGCGATCAACACGTTGTCCACGTACAAGAGCAATATCAGGAAATCTCCTCCGTTGAATTTCTTCACAAACACGCAGTGATCGGCTTGCGTCTTGTGGTACCCTTGATCCTTCATGAAGGAGTCGAACTTTCGGTACCATTCCCGGGGCTTGCTTCATTCAGTATAAGCTCTTCTTCAGCCGGCACACCAGGTGCTCCTTAACTTTCTTCTCAAATCCTTCCGGTTGATGCATGTAGATCTCTTCTTCGAGGTCGCCATGTAGGAATGCCGTCTTGACGTCCAGTTGCTTTAACTCGAGGTCCATGCTTGCCGCTATGCTCAATACCATCCGGATGGATGCTATCTTTACTACCAGGGCAAAGATCTCATCGAAATCCACACCTTTCTTCTGCTGGAAACCCTTCACCACGATCTGGGCCTTGTACCTCGGTGGATTTTCGGCGTCTCTCGGTTTCAGCTTATAAACCCACTTGTTTCGGAGTGCCCTCTTTCCTTTGCATGGCCTGGACTTCGGATCCAGCTTTGCTCTCTTGTCCTTTGCAACATGCACATATGTGAGACACCCGAACACCTTCAGATGCCGGTAAGACACGTCTTTACTGGTCCATACTCTCTGTGATGTGTCTCCGTCCAAGGGTGTTGAGGGTGATCTGTTTATCACGTACGTCGCCGTCATCAAC
This sequence comes from Azolla caroliniana, assembly GCF_043228905.1. Taxonomy (NCBI): domain Eukaryota; kingdom Viridiplantae; phylum Streptophyta; class Polypodiopsida; order Salviniales; family Salviniaceae; genus Azolla; species Azolla caroliniana. The sequence goes on from NW_028230447.1 coordinate 18,702,178, forward strand.
GCCTCAGCCCAAAACATCTTGGGTAGCTTTGCATGTGCCAACATGCTCTGGACTCTCTCCATCACGGTCTGGTTCATCTATTCGGCCAACCTGTTGTGTTATTTTGCACGCGCAGGAGAAACCAAGGCGGGACTGCGGGGGCCCTGAACCAGGGAATAATCAGACAGAGGGAGGAGTGACACGAAACCACGATCGAGCCGTGCACACAAATACACAAAGAACTCACAGCGAGGATTGAACAACGAATAAGGAAAACATATATTTATGATCAAGATTACAACGGGCTAGTCGGTAAGCGTCAACGCGCTAACCCCAACTCACACAATGCACACGGACAACGCGAGATGGAGCCTCTACCGGAAGCACTTGGGCTTTCCACGAAGCAGAGGCAGCCTCCCAAAACCTACAGGGAACGATGAAAGATAGAGGAGAAGAGCTCGGTTCTAGTTCGACAACACTTCATCCTCCACAACGCGATCCTCTCTCTATCCCCCTTCCTCTCCTTTTATAGCCCAAGGAGAGAGACGTTACAATCTGTTCCATCACCTTTATTCTATGTACTTTTTGATAGAGATACTCCTTGATTCTCTACCGAATGCATACACACTACCTAGGATATTCACATCGCCGACCTGTACCTAACTATGTACAATAAATCAAAACATGTGACCGCGTGTAAGGGCCGGTTCACGCACACTATCCACCGATTCCTCTTAGGGATGGTTTTCTCCACGACATCCGCCCCCACTTAATTGCGCATCCACCGGTATGCGCCAGAGTAGACCTTTGCCGTGTTAACTGGTCGCAAAGGAAGTCCAAAATGGAAGAAGGGGATAATTAATAACTGGGAGCTGATTATATATATATATATAGAATTATTATGATTTGAGAAGCGAATGGACGGACCTAGAATCGGTATGCCGATCCGGATCCGGACCGGTTCGTAGCCGGTTGTCGGTTGGCACCGGTTTGTACCTTGAGTCAGAGACCTATAAAAGGGCCCGGTGAGATTGTAATCATTAGCGGATAATTAATAAGAGTGCTGTTGTTCTGTATCTTAATCAAGTTAATTGCCATTATGTGCTAAATATAATTCATCTTACGCTTATATTGTGACTAATGATCCTGCCGCTTAGTAACCAATTAGGGTTTCATTAATAGTCGGTCCAACTTTATCTCACTGCGACACCCCTTTGGTGAAGTGTCTCAAGGGACACCCTGTGTTAGGCCATTGTCTAGCCCTAGCGTTAACACAATTTTTGGCGACCACGATTCCTGCACAAACGCAACGAACATCGGGGGGCATGGATGACTAGACCAACAAACGACCCGGTTACGGAGCGAGCGAGAAGACTTGCCGAACGATTGCGAAAGCGAGAAGCTTTCCAGCAGGCGGCACAAGAGATCTGTGTGGATCGGTCATTTTCCAAAGTAATCCGGCGAGTGGCCACGGAATCACTCCGCGGGTAGCAGAATTCCCAACCGGATGAAGGAAGTAGCTTGAGCAGTCTCCGGGACGCGGAATCCATTCTGCAGGCACTAACGATAGGGGGATGCAGCGCCCATTCTCGGCCTTCGAATCGGATTCAGACGGTGAATGCAGCGCCCATTTGAATTACCGTAGCAGCCACGACACCCCATACGGACCAGAGGATGAGCAGTCGGATACCTTGCCGACACCAAAACCAGAGTTAACTGAACTGTAAGCCCCGGACCGGCAAGTGGCGGGAAGACCTCCGACACCGAAAGAAGAGGAGGGGAGACCTCCGACACCACCAGCCCGTGTTCCGACACAGGACAACAACATGCAGTTCCAATATACCAAGTACCGGGATGATCTGGACACATAAGCTCATGTCTATGCATTTCTACAAACATGGGAAGCAAACCACGTGTCGCAACGCTTGACCGTCGCTGAAGCGGAACGCTCAAAGATTGCAGAGTTCGGCATGACCTTGGAAGGACCAGCTGCGCGATGGCGCTTGACGCACCCTCCCGGTACCATCACGACGTTTGAGGACTTACAAACCAAATTTTTACAGTTCTTCAAGAAGGAGGTGGATCAACGGGAGATGGTCGGCCTATTCTACACCATACGACAAGAATCGACGGAAACCATTCAACAATTTGTAATTCGGTTCCAGCGAATGCACAACCAACTAAATCGAGCACCACCAGAAGCAGAGGCTAAAGCAATATTCCTAGGAGCACTCTGGGAAGCCCTGCGTACGGTGTGCGTAATGATCAATTTCCGTAGCAGCACGATCGACCAATTCATAGAATGGGTCAGGGAGATGGAGAAAACAAGCTCATGGCTAACAATGGGGGCACTCCAACGTACATTACCGACAGAAGACGACCTACGTTTTCGGCAAGCTATACAATGTACGACTTGTCTCAATGCCGGGCACTCGTCAATAGAATGTAGATCGATTTCTGTACCAGCACGATCGACCAAGTCATAGAACGGGTTAGGGAGATGGAGAAAACAAGCTCGTGGCTAACAATGGGGGCACTCCAGCGTACATTACCGACAGAAGACGACCTACGTTTTCGGCAAGCTATACAATGTTTGACTTGTCTCAATGCCGGGCATTCGGCAATAGAATGTACCATGCGGACACAGTGCATGTTATGCCATTCCAGGGCGCACACCATGGACTGATGTGAATATAACTTGCTGAATCGGCAAGCGGCGCCGGTAAGGCAAATCGAACCCTGGAGGAACCGGGAGGAGGAAGAAGAACGATGACGGCGAGATGAGCGTTACCGGTCGACGCAAGGTATCCGGAACAACGACAGAAAGGACGCTCACGACCGAGACCAGCAAGATAACTACTGGGATTACAACGGTGATCGATATGAGCGATACAACCGGGATCACTCCCCCGGTTACAACCAACGGAGGGAAAATCAAAGCAATTATGAAGACCGTCCCCGACAGGGTTACCGGAACAAAAAACACTTCAACAAAAAATGGAACGCTAGAAAGGACGCAAATGCCTAACCGGACCAAGGCTAGGCACCTAACTGACCACCAATAGAACCTCAACCGGGTACTGGAGCAAACGCCAAATCCAGCAACACTCGGAAAGCGTACTGCTACTATTGTCGGCAAGAAGGACATTACAGTAATCAATGTCCGGTGAAAAGCTACGAGAAAAGACCAGCCATAAATATGGTGGTAGCAGAAGTCGCCGACATACAACAAGTCACCACCAGGGCAAAAGGCAAAACAACAGAGTGGGAAACACAGGAGGCAATCCGAAAGCAAGCCACCGAGTGGGTGAAGAAGGCAAATGAGCAGAATGTGGCTGAGCTTGAACAACAAAAGGAGAAACTGGAAGAGGCCACTGACATGATTCAGCCGGAAAACCCAACATGGCAAGCGTTACAAGAATGTTAGATTACACTGCCATTGGGTCGGTTATTAGAGCTAGTGCCCCGGTTTACGGAAGGGCTGAAATCAGGAATGACCACATCAATTCTGTTGCGGGCTCCTGCGTTCTTCTCAAACCCGGAAGATGGGCCAACAGTGGTGGACACGAATAGTCCGGCAATCACCGCCATCGTCAAAGGACGAGAATTACCAGGGACGATTGTGGACGGAGGATCGGGCGTGAACGTGATTAGTCTACGGACTTGTAATACCCTAGGAATCTAGGAATGGGAGCCTTGCCCGTTTTGGCTCCGGATGGCGATACAAGTTCGGTAAGACCTACCGGTTTGATATGGGATCTAGACGTAACTATCGGAGGACACGCATTCCGCATTTTGGTGGTGGTTCTCCAGCTCAATGCGCAAGGAGCTTACCCATTGTTGTTGGGCCACCCATGGCTAAAAACGGTGCATATCAAACAAAATTGGCGGAAAAACATGATTATCTTCCGGCGAGGAAAGACTAAAGTAAGGGTACCTACCCACCCTCGAGCAAGTACCGGCAAGGAGTTGACACCACTATATGCGGAAGGTGTAAACATGCTCGAGGGGCTTGCGGACGAAGAGGTCGACCAATACTTAGAAGAAAACCCAAAAATTGTACCCCTATTTGAAATTGATGTGGCAGAAGCGGTGTCACCATATATAACGCAATCGGATGACGCCATCGAGGAACCGGATTGGGAAGCTATCAGAGAATTACGGCAAGCACAGGAAGCTCTAGAGAGGGAGATGACGGTATCCCAACGCGTGAAAGCATCCCAGTTAGAGGAAGTGAACTTAGGAACTAGGGACGACGTAAGACCGGTTCATATTGCTAAGGAAATGTCGCCGGACAACAAGACAACGATGATCACTTTATTAAAGGAATTCCGGGACGTATTCGCCTGGTCATATGAAGACATGCGGGGGCTGGATCCTTAGTTGTACCAACACCAGATACATCTCAATAAGGATGCCAAACCGGTAGCACAATGGCGTTACCGAATGAACCCCAACTATGCGGCCAAGGTCAAAGAGGAAATTGACAAGTTGCTACTAGTCGGATTTATCCAACCAATGAAAAAAGCTACATGGTTAAGCCCCATAGTCATCGTGCTGAAAAAGAACGGTAAGATCCGGGTGTGCGTCGACTACCGGAAACTCAATGTGGCAATAGTGACTGACGCCTTTCCACTTCCATTTACGGATGGAGTCTTGGATGCGGTAGCCGGTCATGAAGTGTATAGTTTTCTAGACGGTTTCAGCGGCTACAATCAAATAAGGATGCACCCTAACGACCAAGACAAGAAGACATTCGTCACTGAATGGGGAGTTTTCGTCGCAGTGGTAATGATGTTCGGGTTCAAGACCACACCGGCGACCTTCCAACGAATAATCATGGAAATATTTGGCGAGTTCATTCCGGCATTCATGCAGGTATTCCTGGATGACTTCGTTGTGTATAGTCACGAAGGAGAACATCTCCAACACCTTCGACTATGTCTTGAGAAATGCAGGAGTTATTGGTTAGGCCTGAATCCAGCAAAGTGTGTGTTCGGAGTAACAAGAGGTTCATTGCTAGGCCATCTTGTCAGCAAGGACGGGATCGCGGTAGACCCCGATAAGGTCAAAGCAATCTTAGAAGCACCGGCACCATCCATGACCAAAGCTTTGTGTCGGTTTCTAGGGCAAATCCGGTGGCATAGCCGGATGCTCCGGTATTTGGCCAATCTTGCTACACTGTTGCATGCTGCGATTCACCGGACACCGTTTCAATGGACAAATATGAAGGATGAGGCTTACCAGGCACTGAAAGTACTGCTATCACAAGCACTGGTGGTGCAACCACTAGACTAGTGAAAAGAATTCCACGTGTTCATTGTTGCGTTTGACATAGCAATCAGCAACGCACTAATGCAAATGACCGACCGGTTTATTATGTTAGCCGGAAGCTATCCCAAGCGGAACGAAATTATTCAACAACTAAAAGAGAAGCCTTGGGGATGATTTATAGTGTTACCAAGTTCTGACACTATTTATTGGGAAGGAAATTTTCATTTCATGTCGACCACTCAACGCTATTATATTTGGTCTCAAAGGCATTGCTCATCGGCAAGCTGGCCCGATGAACATTGTTGCTACAAGAGTTTGAGTTCGAAATATATCACCGGCTTGGAATACAACATGTGGTTGCCGATTATCTGAGCCGGTTAGATTCTGGTGAGACCGGTGATGGAGTCCCAGATGAGTTTCCAGATGTTGAGTTGTTTAAAGTAACAACAAAAACAACAACCGATAGCACGATAGTCAACGATGACAAGTGGCTAACCAACATGCATCAATTCCTAAGCATGGGCCTCCCACCGGAGGAGATGAACTGGGATAAGCGGAAGCGGTTAGCGGTACAAAGTCGAGATTTTTGTCTACTACAAGACACCTTGTACCACAAAGGTGTGGATGGCATATGGCGGCGAGCAGTGCGAAGTGACGAAAAGGACACAATATTACAAGAAGCGCATTGTGGCGTTGCTGGAGGGCACTATGCCAGGGTTGCTATGGCAAGAAAGATATGGCACGACGGGCAATGGTGGCGGACGACACTAAAGGACTCGGTTCGGTACGCGAAAGTCTGTGATTTATGTCAACGGATGGGCCAACCAATAGAACAGGCAAGGATGCCTCACCAGCTGGTGGTACCCTTAGAACGATTTCAGAAATGGGGGTTGGATTTCGTTGGGCTGTTTAAACCTCCCGCAATGAGAGTCAGCAACAGATATGTTATAGTCGACACCGATTATTGCACCAAGTGGGTAGAAGCCAAGGCTTTGCGGGACAACATTGTGGCATCAACGACAAAGTTCTTATATGAGTACATCTGGTGCCGGTATGGATGCCCGATCGAGTTAATTACCGATCAAGGTGGACATTTTCTCGGTCAAGTAGTGGAAAGCTTAACAACATTCTATGCCGTGGTACACAAGCGCAATACCCCTTATTATCCACAGGCCAATGGACTAGCCGAATCCACAAACAAAATGCTCCAAAACATCCTGCAAAAAATCATCAATGAAAACCGGACCGATTGGGACACCAAGCTGCATAGTGCACTATGGGCATACCGAACGGCATACAAAACAAGTACCCGGTCAACACCATTCCGATTAGCATTTGGAGCTGCTAACGAGGTATTTCGATGAATACTCCCTGGGCAGCAAGGCGTATCGCACGCAAGGCAGTGAAGACCTATTGTTTCGGGAAATTGCTCGGGTACTCCACGAGTATGGTCATGTATACCCCCGACCACCGGCTATGCCTAGGAATAGAGCTGGTTTGATCATAGCTACCTATGAGGGAGTACAAGTGGATTGGTCGGTAATGATCGTTGACGGCCTGAGCCCTACCATCATCTCAATAAAAGATGGCAAAAAGATGTGGACATTAGTGGCACAATGGCTCACTTTGTTAGCACCACCGGTGGAGCCCACGAAACAAAGGAAGAGGGGAAGACTGACAGAATCGACCCCCAAAATAGCTTCAAAACGACAACAACTCCTGGCTACCCACGCGAAGGAACGGCCGAGTCGGAAGCGGCCAACAGAGTAGGGGGCATCGGTGGACACCTCGGGGAGACCTTTGAAAATCAATCTGCGCTTGATGGAACAAAAGCAGAACAGCAACCGGAGAAAATGCAGGGGAGGACCCCTTGGCGGTGTTAATCAACAACAAGACCCTGGAGGAAGAACAACAGGAAGACGAGCCTATGGAGATGCTGTTACGTTGTCGCTAGACAAGTGAAAAGGGCCACGAAGGGGGGGCATCAAGGCCAATGGAGGATATTATACTGGAAGCCCACCCTGAGGAGCCGCAACCTAGGAAGGCGGTAGAACTAGCTCAACAAGAATCGGGGACGGAGCAAGTGGTGCGGCAAGACATCGCGGAACTAGCGGTTCAGGACACGGTAGTACCGGTGGATCAAGAACCAGTCATTGAATTGCCAGAATAGTCGCCGTAGTAGCTATTCCGGCAGAACTAGCTCAACAAGAACTAGCTCAACAAGAATCGGGGACGGAGCAAGTGGTGCGGCAGGACATCGCGGAACTAGCGGTCCAGGACACGGTAGTACCGGTGGATCAAGAACCGGTCATTGAATTGCTGGAATAGCCGCCGTAGTAGCAACAACCAGAACCAGAGCGGCCACTTGACGTAACCGTCAATATAGGCTCATGGCCAGTGAAAACGCCCTCCTACGACTAGAACCGGCACGACAACAAGGCACCGATAGTCAATGGCTATGATGGGTAGCAGAACAAGTGACTGGGGTTGTCTGCCAGTTAGATGCGGAAGAAAAAGCGCATGAAGACCGGTTGTTAGCCACAACCGAAGAATTAGAGAAGGCTCGGTTAAGAATCCAGAGCATGGAGGAAGACATAGAGAAGGCCAGAACAGAAATGGCCAAGTTGGTCATAGAAAGACTACAACAATCGGAATTGGTGGCTCCAGTAACTTTACAGAGCAATGAGACCACGGTGACTGAGGCAGGCTCAGATACTTATGAAACGTCAGCACAGGAGCTCGCAACGCTAAGAGAAGACTTGGCGGCACAAGAAGCCTTACGAGCTAGGTAACGAGAATTGAAAAAAGTGGCGAAGGAGGAACAACGGAAGACGGCCGATAGCCTCCACTGAGCAGAGGACAGCTTGAGAAGAGGTCATCAAGCGTATGACTGGCTGAAAGAAGAGAAAAACAAAATCCTGCAAGAAAAAGAGAAACTCCGACGAACAGTGGAAGTGGAGATTGTGCACCTCAAAGAAAAGCTCAGGCAACAAAAAGACCGTGAGGACCGTGCTCACCGGCTTATCAATCAAAAGCTCAAACAGAAAATCGACGACTTCGACCGACTGCACCGAGATTATAATCATTTGGATGCTGATCATAAGAAATTGATTACCGACAGTGACCGATAGCAGGAAAAGTGTAGAGAACTCCGGGAGGAAATTAACCGGATGATGGCGACATTGATGGATGAGCAGTCGAAGGGAGCCGAAGTACCTAAACAACTAGCGGAAGCAACGAAACAACGATTGAACCTGCAAGTGAAGCACCATGCAGAAACGGAGCGCGCTACAATGACCCTGAACAGAGTTTAGATGACTTATCAGACCCAACTCATGCACTACAGAAGCCAAGAAGTGGCAACTGCGAGCTTGATCAAACAATTGAAGGACGAAAAACAGGCCACGGAGAACAAGTCGAAGATGGGGTTGGGGTGGATCCGGGATATCGTACTGGCATGGAGGAATCGAACGAAGCAATTAGTGGAAGAAAGCTCAATATAGTGGTGGTCTAAGTGGGCTAAGCATGCAACAGAGCTACAGTTGCTGCGGGCAGATGCGGAAAACCGGCGGAAAGAGGGCGACGAAGTTTATATCCTGGATAAGGAAAGCATTGAGGCGATAAAGGAAGAAATGTCGGATGATTTCATATCCCTGGCTGATGAGCAGAGGGTGGCGGTACGCCAGTTGGTGGCACAGTTGGATGATGGGGTGAAAGCATGCGAATGGAAACACTATTATAGCTATTTAGCTAGTAAATTGACCACAGCTAAATAGTTTTTTTAATAGCTAATTTTTAGTAGGAAGATCTCAAAGATACGTATCATTTATGATGGGGATGGAAATATTACCATTTATGGTCCACCGTTTAGCTAGTCTTTATTTGAGATCAAATTCTAATTATCCCTAAAATTGCCAAAATATACAGATTACATGTAGCTAATTAGATAGCTAATTAGCTATGTCAAGGACATAGCTAATTGTTCCCATTCCCATGCTTTCATCCGATGACCAGTTGGACAACCAACTCCGTTTCGAAAAGTACGAACGGGAACGACGATGGCAAGAAGTAGCCGAGAAAACGACGACGATTAATATCAGTGACTAGGATCCACCTTCAAAACAAACACCGGTTAAAACCGGGGGAAGCCAACTAGATAGTACTCAGGAGGAGCCGCTAAAGGAAGGTCATCTGCAGGAACCGGTGCACGCAGGACAATAGAACCAGGAGACGCCAAGGCCAGTAGAGCCGGAAAAGGAGGAAGAGATGCCAAGACCAGTAGAGCTGGAAAAGGAAGAAGAGTCGGCAAGAACAGTAAAGCCGGAAAAGGAAGAAGAGCCGGTAAGACCAGTAGAGCCGGAAAAGGAAGAAGAGCCGGTAAGACTGGTAGAGCCGGAAAAGAAGGAAGTGCCGGTCAAACCGATAGAGCCGCAGGAAAAGGATGACAACCAGCGGCAACGAGAGCAGCCGAAAGCAATGGGGCAACAACATGAGGAGGAACAACAACATCAACAGATGACAGAACAACTTCCCGAAGAACCATTGGAACCCTTAGATCAAAGCATTCTGGACATTTTGGAGGATGAATGAAGCCGGATTGTGGGATTTTGTTAACCGTTTCTGGTGAAACACCTTTGATGAGCCCATAGGCTATCAGTGTCAAGGGATCGTGTTATGTGGGAACCTCTTCTACACGGGGGAAAAGAAAAGAAAAGAGAACAAGGAGCGTACACGGGCTACAACCCGTTAGGCATAAACGTAGCTCGATTTACGAGTACAGGGAGAATACACATATAGAATATTAGAAAACGAAACTTATATTAAACGATAGAGCTCCCAGTGAGTACAGTACTCGGTTCTCAGCTGGAAACAATTAGTGCAGAGCTTGCTACTAGGATATTACTCTCGCTAAGAATGATCTAGATACTCCCCCCCTTGAGGTATGCATAACTCGGGTTATATAGTTTTCCCCTTCAGACAGAGCCGAGCCATCGGCTGATTGTGAGGGCTAAAACACGGCTATTTCTAGTCTTACCTATTTCCTCACCTACTCTTCTACCTAACGGCGAGTTTACATAATATATTTATATTTCTGGCCTATGGACAACACCTGGCACGCCCGTGGGACAGGACTTTGTCCGTCGGACCCACGGTTCACAATGTGGAGGAGTAACCATGGATTTGGCAAAACAACACAATTTACAAAAATTGCCCATTCATACGAGGGCTTATAGGGTTGTTTTATTCCTCTTCCAATATGCCGATGATATCCTCGGGGGCATGGGGTTAGTCTGGTGGCTCGGAAGGTGGGGTTTGGGATGGAAGTTTCATTGCCGAGTCGGGGATGGCTGTGTCGTAGTGTGCACCCTCCTCTGTTGGGACCGATTCAGGCAGGGTCGTGGTTGTAGTCTATGGCTCGGGTGGGATATCGAGGTCTGTAGGGGAAGGTTCCTCCGGTCTAGCTACCGTGGTGGGTGGCTCAGTTGGGATGTGAAGGTCTGTAGGGGCAGGTTCCTCCGGTCTAGCTGCCATGGTGGTTGGCTCGGGTCCTTGCTCGTTGGTTGTGGGAGTTCTGTTAATCCCGGTAGCGAGTTGTTCCTCCTCGTACGCTTCGGCTTCTAAGTGAAACACCATTAGATCGTCGTTGAATTCCTCCAAAAGTTGCTCGATGGCCGTGGTGTGGGATGTTGCCAAGGTACGATATTCCTCAGTTAAGTCTTCATGGAGGGTCTGGATGTTGGTGTCATCCATCTTGTAAAACCCTAGGCCCTCCTTCCGTCGATTCTCGGCATCCGCACGTAGTATGTGTAGGTCCGCGGCTTGGGCGGACCACCCCTGCCAGACATGGTCAAGTGTGTCTTTGATCTTCGTGGTGAATTGCTGGTGATACTTGTTGATTAGGATCTTGATTTTAGTATTGTCCATGCCAATGCTAGCGCGGTGAACTTCCATTGCCTCCCTTGCGGCCTTGGCTTCTGCTTGGCTTTTGCGGACGAGGAGTGCTAAAGTAGCTTGCTTATCTTTTGCTTTTTCGGTGATGAGCGCGATTGTCTACTCATAACGTGTGGTGAGCTGAGCTACAGTTTCGTCCATGTCCTGTTGCCAAGCGTCCCAATGTTGTTCTCTAGCGGCGATGTGCTCGGTTTGCAACTGGTGATACACATCGGAAATTTTTGCCCTTTGCTCTTCCGAGATCCTCCACTTCTGCATATGTTCGTTGGCCATGTCTTGTAAGGCCCTTTGATGACGTCGTAATTCCTGGTTGTCTGCGAAGAGCTCTTGTTCCCGTTGGCTATTCCGCTCTACTTCTTTGATGAAATGTTCTTTGGTCTCAGTGATAGCGACCTGAAGGGTCATCACCTCTCTTTCCCGTTCTTCAAGTGCAGCCGACTTTTCAGCAAGCAGTTGCTTGAGGTCAGCTTGTTCCCGTAGCTGGCCAAGAATGTTGTGGTGGTTCTGTTCTGCCAACTCGGCCAGAGCGATCTGGGCCTTAAGCTCCTCCTGGTAGTCCTGAAGATGAGGCCTTGTCTGGGTTGCCACTTGCTGGATTCGGGGAGAGGGTTCCCTGTCTGTCTGTGTAGATCGTTCCATGACGACTGGGGGTGGTGGCGTTTGCGTGGAGGCATGGCTGGTTTGGGGGTGCTGGCTGATATCTGCCCGTGACGATGGCTCGCTTGTCTATATCAAGTCTGTCATTGTGCTGGCATTGGCCGTGGCTACCTTGGGGTGAGCGGTGTCGTCTTTGTGTGCGCCGGTACCTGCAACACTCAGGCTTGGGTTCGGAGGAGTGGTTGGTGAGACAATGTCACTCGGCGTAGGGAGGCTTAAGGGCGGTTGTTCTGGATGTTGTTGCTTGAATGTCGCCAGTTTCTCCTTGGCGGCTTGCCATAGCTCGGTAGCCTGTTTGGCTTGCTGATGCGCCGTTTTGATACGTCGCGCCATGTCCTTGGCTGCCTGAGTAGTGTGGTGTAGATTGCGATATGCCTTGACTAAGGCCATGTTCAGATCTGGTAGTTCCATGAGGAGCGAAGCATTCTGTACTTGCTTCTTCCGTCGTATCTCCTGTAGGGCTCGTTCCTCGTGAGGTTCGATTTCTCCCATTAGAGCGCGTTGGATCATCTTTGTTTCGGCGTGCTCCTCGACCATACGAGCGGTGGCAGCTACTTGGGCGCGTGCGAGGAAATCCATTAACTCATATGTTGTGCCCAGTCGTAGTAGTGCACTAAACTCGTATGCCTCCGCGGGGAGATCTTTGTAACCAAGGACTTCCTCCTTTGATATCTGGGTGGTTTGTCCATGCTTGATCATACTGACTTGGAGCCATGACTCCGTTGGTACCATGTCCGTGGAGGTTGGGCTGGCCTCTTTTGATTTCTGATGATGGTCGCCCTCGGTTTCTGTGGGTGACTCTCGAATGATGCGGTGTCGTTTTGGTGGCTGATCCTGTGCGTCCGGGGCCGGTGGTGTTGGCTCCTCGACCTGTTTCCTCTTTTGTTGCCGTATTGCCGAGGGCTGCTGGCTTGTGGGCCATGGGCTCGGTCGTGGAGAGGTCATTGATGTCCTTGGCATTTTCTGACGTATGGTGACATCCTCAGTGATGGGCTCCTCGGCCTTGTCCCATTCGACACGGGTCGTTGTTAACGCCGATTGTTTCTGTGTTTTTGGTGGGGGTGGTGCTGAGGCGGAAGTAGGGTTCCGAACGGCTGAGGGAGGTGGAGAAGGCGAGGGGTCTTCCCATTCTTCCTGGGTTAACACCAAGATCTTCTCCCGTTGTGTCCTTGGTGGTGGTGGAAAGGTCAGGATGCGACGAGGGGAAACTGAAGGAGGTGGGTAGAGGACTGCGAGGAAGTGATTGATCACATGCAACAACCGCTTACCGGTTTGGAAGGATTCAAGCGCCGCACGGAATCCTTCGCCGGTGATGATTCCCCAATCGCTTTTTTCGCCTTCATACGCCCGGATGATGATGGAGGCTTTGTTCTGTGGCATACTCGTGGGATTGGTATGCACAAAGGAATATTCCATTAAAATCCGAGCGATTTCCCCAAAAGCTTTGTTTGGTCCTCCGTAAGTGCGGTAAGCTTTACCCGACATCCAATACATCCCAAAATATTCCTTGATGATCGAGTGGGGAGGGATTTCAACCTCATGGTCTCCGCCCCGTGCAAGGTCAAGAACCGCGCGAATCATGTTGTTGGATACTGTGTCAGGGTGTAGTTTGTGTGCTATCGCTGGGGCGTTAGGGTGCGCTGGGGTGTCGATGACCCGCAAGTACCCACCCAATCCCCATTGTTGTAGCCAAGAATGGGTTTCCTGTGATGCAGCAAGAGGCATGGTGGATGCGGAGGTTTGCTGGCAAGAGGTGTGGGGGTTAGCGATGACACGAGGGCGAGACAGAGAGTTGGGGGATCGCTGTTGGTCTATGCAAGGGCTACGAGGGTGAGAGGTAGGAGTCCGTTTGCAGGGGCGATGAGAGTGAGATAGAGCTGCGGAGCTTGAAGACGGTGAAGGCAAGAACGCGTATGAGTGGGTGGGTGCGTTGTGTGTGGGGTAGTTTCTTTTATGAGACTGCATAGGGTTTTGTGTAGGGAGAAGATCTTTGAGATTCCTTGTCGTGGCTACCATAATAAGGTATTGTCAGGAAGTACACGCTCCCGATGAACAACGCTTAGGCACCACCAAGCTTAGAATCAAACACAGAAAATGGGAATGAATGCATGACACAATGGAGAGAGGAGTACACAGGATGTTTATGTGGAAAACCCAAACACGGGAAAAACCACGCAGTCCACTAACTGCTAACTATCACTATGTAACAATATACAATAGATGAACATAGAGGCAACGACCTCTTGTTCACTGTCTTCGCCACAAGCGGCGGTTACAACAGAGATACGAACTCTTCGTCTCTTTCTCTCTCTCTCTCTCTCTGTACACTGTTGCGCTCTAATCTTACGCCAACAAGAATGACAACAACAACTTTTACTAAGTTTGCCCTAAGTCATATTTATACTAATATGACTTTTCGGCTATTTACAAATATAGCCCCGATGGACTCTTAGAAAACATATTTACGAATATGTCCCTTCATCCGGTGAGCACTTCTCACCGGGCCTTCACCATCCGGCTCTTGCCGGGTACTCGTCATCCGGTTCTCACCGGGTCTTCCTTGTCGGGTACTCGTCATCCAGTTCTCCTCACTTCCAATCCGGAGGGATCTGTTTCCTAACAAACTCCCCCTTCACTCCGGCATGGGCTGTCTTACTAGTTGGATCTGCTTCGGACATGCATCCAGCTTGTCGGGTATCAGTACTTTGGTCAGCATATCTGACCCGTTCTCGGCTGTGTGGATCTTCGTCAGCGCGAACTCTCGATCTTATACTCGCTCCCAGATCCAGTGATACCTGCGTTGGATGTGGTTCGTCTTGGAATGGTACGTTGCATTCTTAGCAAGGTGGATGGCACTTTGACTGTCGCAATAGAGCCGATATTCATCTTGTTGGATACCGAGCTCTCTGATGAAGTCCTTCATCCATAATATTTCCTTGTCGGCTTCCACAGCCGCCATGTACTCGGCCTCTGTGGTTGACAACGCAACCCTCTTCTGCAGCCTCGACTGCCACGAAATAGTTCCCCCTGCATATGTCATTACATACCCAGATGTAGACCGGTTGGTATCCACATCAACCGACATGTCCGAATCAGTAAAGCCGTCAAGTTGAGGTTTTCCGGAGCCGAATCGGAGACACATATTTGAAGTGCCCTTCAAGTACCGGAGTATCCATTTGACCGCGTTCCAGTGCTCCTTGCCGGGGTTGCTCATAAACCGGCTCACCACTCCGACTGTGTATCCTATATCCGGTCGGGTACACACTATTGCGTACATTAAGCTCCCGATGGCAGAGGCATATGGAACCTTCATCATATCAGCCTTCTCTGCTTTCGTCTTCGGGCTTTGGTTACTGGATAATCTGCAGTTTGCCGGGAGTGTCGATCCGACCGGTTTCGCATCTAACATGTTGAACCGCTGAAGCACCTTTGTCACGTATTTCTCCTGTGACAGCCACAGTTGCTTTGTTGGCCGGTTTCAGCTGATATGCATCCCTAACATCTGTCTTGCCGAACCCAAGTCTTTCATCGCGAAAGTTCGGTTGAGAGCCTTCTTCAGCATCCGTATTCTGGCTTGGTTCCGTCTGACGATCAACATGTCGTCCACGTACAGAAGGAGTATCAGGAAGTCACCTCCTTCGAACTTCTTCACAAACACGCAGTGATCGGACTGCGTCTTGTGGTACCCTTGATCGGCCATGAAGGAGTTGAACTTCCGGTACTATTGTCGGGGAGCTTGCTTTAGTCCGTACAGGCTCTTCTTCAACCGGCAAACCAGGTGCTCCTTCCCTTTCTCCACGAATCCTTCCGGTTGCTGCATGTAGATCTCCTCTTCGAGTCACTGTGAAGGAATGTCGTCTTCACGTCCAGCTGCTCTACCTCGATGTCCATGCTTGCCGCTATACTCAGCACCGTCCGAATGGAGGTCATCTTTACTACCGAGGCAAATATCTCGTCGAAGTCCACGCCCTTCTTCTACTGGAACCCCTTCACCACGATCCTGGCTTTGTATCTCGGGGGGTTTCCGGCATCTCCCGGTTTTAACTTGTACACCCACTTGTTTCGGAGTGCCCGCTTTCCTTTCGGCAACTCCACCAATTCGTACGTATGGTTCTAGTGCAGGGAATCCATCTCATCCTGCATGGCACTTAACCATTTGCGGTTGTGGGTGTCATCCTTCGCTTCTTCAAAGCTTTCTGGCTCCCCCTCATCGGTTAGCAGCACATGCTCTGCATCTGGAAATCTCCGGGGGGCCCTTCTCTCTTTGAGAGGATATCTCCGTCTTTGGGCTTCGATAACCGGCTCCTCCATTTTCTCTTCATCCGAATCTGATTTGGGGTCTTGGCCAGTTCCAGTTTCAGCTTCCTCTACTTCTTCTTCTGCCGGTTCGGTATCCTCACCGTAACCGGCTGTTTCCTCGAGTGCTAACCGGTCTCTTGCCAGTTGGGTTTGCTCATCGTAGAATCGATCCTTACCGGTCGACTCAGAGTTCATTATCTTCTTCTCCGACTCCCAGTCGGCAAGTGTCTTGTCCTCCATGAAGATAATATCTTGACTCCAGAATACCTTCTAGTCGACCAGGTCCCACACTTGGTAGCCAAACTCATTGTCGCCGTAACCGAGGAATATGCATGGCCGGGTCTTCGGATCTAGTTTTCCTCTCCGGTCCTTAGCTACATGCACATACGCAAGGCACCCGAATACCTTCAGATGCCGGTAGGACACTTCCTTACCGGTCCAGACTCTCTGTGGCGTGTCTCCGTCCAAGGGTATTGAGAGTGATCTGTTTATCACATATGTCGCCATTGACAGTGCCTCAACCCAAAACTTCTTGGGTAGTTTTGCATGCGCCAGCATACTCCGGAACCTCTCCATTATGGTCTGGTTCATCCTCTCGGCTAGCCCGTTTAGTTTTGGCGTCTTCGGCATGGTAAATTCGAGCCGGATTCCCTTCGAGTGACAATACTCCTCGAACTGCCCCCGGTATTCACCTCCATTATTTGCTCGAACCGCCTTCAGCTTCCAGCCGGTTTCTCTTTCCACTCTCACGTGGAGCTCTTTGAAGATGGATAACACCTGATCCTTCGTCTTCAACGGTGTGGCCCACAGCTTCCGGCTGTGGTCATCTATGAACGTCACGAAGTACTGCGATCTGGCATGTGACTTCGTGTCCACTTGACATACATCAGTATGCACCAACTCCAGTGGTGCATTACGTCTCATCGGTGGCCCCGATTGGAAGGAGGTCCGGTTTTGTTTACCGGCCAGACAATCAGTGCACTTCTCCAAGTGCACGTTCTTCACTGGAATGAGGTTGTCGTCTGCAAGCCTCTTCATCCCCTTCTCGCTCATGTGACATAGCCTCTTGTGCCACGACTCACCGGCAGTGTCAGATGCCACATTGACTTCTTTCGGGCATAATCGGGCATTCATCAGGTACAACGTGTTGACCTTCCGGGCCCGAGCCACAATCAGGCTCCCTTTGCTGAACTTCATAACACCGTTCTGGATGCTACCCGTGTAGCCTTCATCATCTAGCCGACCGGCTGATATCAGGTTCAGATGAACCTCCGGAACGTGTCGGACATCCTTCAGCAGTAGCTTGCATCCGGTTGGCGTTGTCAACCACACGTCTCCTATGCCGACAATCTGGCATGTACCTTCATTCCCCATCCGGTTGGCTGAGTAGGATGAGAAGTATTTCCGGTCCGGGGTAAGGTGGAACGACGCTCCGGAGTCGACCACCCAGGTCATCTCGTCGCCGGCAAGGTTTAGCTCACTCTCCTCGGTGATGAGCATCAACTCTTCTTCACTTGCCGCGATTGCCGTCGTTCCCTTCCGGTCCGCCCCCCTCCGGTCTTTACCGTTTTGGTCTGGTGTCCACTTCGAATCGGTGCCGTCGGTTTCCTTGTCCTTTCGGAAGTGTCCCCGACTTCTCCCAGTTTTGGGGACTACGGTTCCTTTGTTTTCCGCGTTCCGATTTGGTAAGGAGTGCTTTAGAGTCGGAGTTCATATCCTTATCTTTCTGACGCGCCTCCTCATCTAGCAAGCTCAACTTCAGTCTTGCTAGGGATAACCGTTTCCCTTCCGGCCCGGCGTTGCCCAAAGTGACAACCAACGTCTCCCAGTTATCTGGGAGGGAACCGAGCAGGAGTAGCGCTAGTACCTCATCTGCGAGAGGTACTTCCAATGATGTTGCCTGGTGGATCAGCCCCTCTAATAAATGTGTGTGGCTTAGTAGTCACATCCACCGGTTCGTGTACAAAGTATCCAGTCACGTGTCCATCCGTGTAGGGGCCGGTTTACGCGCTTTCTCTTCCGTGGCGCGCATCGTTGCCCGTATCTTCCAGCCATGCTTGGTGTTGATCGGTCATTTACCCTTCTTGTAGAAATCCATGGACATCACGTTGATTACGCCACCACCGGTTCCAGAACGTTGCCGATTAGTACAGGGGTTTCCGTAGTCGCCCTGGCCCAATGTGGCTTCGTGTAGTGGCTTCCCGCTAGCTCATCTTCCAGGGCTCCGTCTTCCAGGTGCGTGGTCCACACTTCCACTGGCTTCTCCGGTTCCGGCTCCGTCGAGAGCCTCTTCCGCTTCACCAAGTCTACGATAGAGTCGTGGAACTATCTCTTGGCGATTCCCAGCACCTCCCGCAATGACAACTCCACTTTACTGTCGAGGATTCACTCTTCAAGGACCTTCCGTTGCTCTCTCGATTTCGGTGCTCAACCGAAACCCCGCTTGCTTCTTCCCATCCGGCACGTCTGGGTTGCCAGCACCGGTCGATTTTGGTCCGAACCGGGTCTCATACCTGGGGGGGCCAACCCCTCCGGCCTTTCCTGCACGTTTGTCCTCCACCAGAACCTCGTAGTTCTGGCAAGTGGCTTCTACGAAGCCCGTTTTCTCTTCCACCAGATCGTCCCAACCGGTGACCTCCAGGACCCGCTGTTCTGCGTGGTCCGCCTCTTCCTTCCTCAACCGAACTCCGGAGAGGCCTTCTAGCACTAGCGGCCAAAATCCGGAGTCCTTCGCCTTCCAGGTCTCATCACCCCCGACCCGAATTCCCGCCGACACTGAGTAGTTAACTGCTTCGACGTGCCGTGCCGCGGCCTCTTCCATCAACCTCTTCATTCCGCCGCGCCCCTTATTCAGTTCCAGGGCTCTCCGGGTCTCGCTCGCATGCACCCACCCATTCCAGAGGTACACCACGTTGGTTCTGAGCGCGTCGGCGAAATCCGCGCAGTCCTTCCGAATGTAACCGATCGCGTCACACCACATGCACCGCTGCCCAGCCGACGGCCTTCGGTTGCGAGGTTGTTCACCGCTGTCTCTTCGGGCCTGTGCGATCTGCAGGTCGCGCACCATCTGTGTTAGCTCCTCTAGAGCTGCTCCTCCGGATGGGCCTCTGACCACGTCGTTCGATGCCGACCCCGACTCCGGCCAGATTCGGGTCTCTTCCTTCCTCCCAGTCGGCACCGAAACCGGCTCCTCGAGCCTCCTCCCCGGGACCGGCCCCGACCCCGACGTGCTTCTGTCGCTCCAATCGCGCCGTTTGTCGAAACGGTTGCAGACCCGTTTTACCACGGCCTAGTCCGTCGTGAGCCCTTCGTCCGTTTCCAATACGGGCCCCACCTTTCCCTGTCGAGCGCATCCATGTCGAGCACCGTCCAGTCCAACGTTGACAGCCGCGCAAACCATTTTTTGAACTCCTGGAGGAGCACTGACGTGTTCCTCCCTTTTCTGGGGTTTTCCACCCACGCCATGAAGTCCCGCCTTGACAGCCGGAGCGAGTCGTCAAACCCATACTTCTCGAGGAGCTGCAGCTCGAACTCCTCCCAAGGCTGGCATCCGGCCAGCACCTCGAGCACCTCCGCATGGATGCCCGACGTCACCACCCAAGGGAATCCGGATAGCCGCCTGTCCACCGGGATATCCCTCATGATCATTTCGGCCCGGTAAGCCTCCAAATAACTTGTGGCGTCTTTCCCTCCGAAACGGCCTATAGAGCCGACGATCGATTCAATGGCTCTGTCGAGGGTACCCGTTCCCTCACGAGCGCTCACCAGCCGGTCGACGGCCACCGCCATTGCCTCTGCTAGCTCCAATCCCCTCATCTTTCGACTCCTTTGCTGCCCTTTCACGTCAAATTCACCAATGATGTCGCGTTGTTATGTGCGTACGTGTAGAAAGGGGCGGGACCACGGGGGTCTTGGACCGAGAAGCGAGAGAGAGGGAGACAGAGAGAGAGAAAGATTCACCGACATGTAGAAGCGAGAAAGAGAGATATAGAACGTAACACTTAATTATAATGACAGAGATTACAAACTCCGACAGTTACAACCGACAAAGCGGCGACGAGACTCAAAGCAACAAAAGGGGAAGGGGAGCGACTCTGCTGGAAGCATACGGGCTGTCCACGAAGCAGAGGCAGCGACCTCCCGACACCCGCAGAGAGCGACGATTCGAGTCCAAGAGAGAGAGCTCCGCCTTCCGTTCTGCACCAACCTCCTCCTTCCTCCTCGCGCGCGATATCTGGTTTTCTCTTCTCCTCTTGCCTTTATTCCCTGTCCCCCTCTGGGATACGCACAATCCCCCTCTAATAAATGTGTGTGGCTTAGTAGTCACATCCACCGGTTCGTGTACAAAGTATCCAGTTACGCGTCCATCCGTGTAGGGGCCGGTTTATGCGCTTTCTCTCCGATTCCGCCTATGACCGGTTTTCTTCACGACACCATGGTCTGTGGTTGGGCATTGGGTAGCGTAGTGGCCGGGTTGGTTACACTTAAAGCAGATAACGGATGCCGAGTTGCTGGTGTCACCGTGCTTAGTGTGTGGGAAGGGTTGTGATTGGTTCCTCATCGCTTGGGTAGGCGTGTTGGCACCTGGCACAGTGTGCACTGCGTTGGGAGGGGGGTCCCGACAGCGATTGTTCCGCGGACCTCAATAAGAGTTTCGTCGCTCATTTCGTGCATACTGTTGATCGTACTGGTCCTCCCGGTCGTCGTCATACCGATCGTACTCATTGTTCACTCTATATTGGTCATCGTGGTACTGGTCACGCTCGTCCGAACTCCTACCATTGTCGTGGCGGTACCGGTCGTCGTGGCAGCGGTAGTCGTTGTCACGGCGCTGGCGATCCGGGAATCGTGGTTGCTCGTTTGCCCGATGTCGGTATGACTGACGTTCATCCTTCCGGGAGTACGTATTGCGCAGCTCGATTTGGCGAACCGGAGCCGTCATTGTGTGGTTGAGCATGTTGTACTCACATTGTGCGATCGTGTGAGCTCGGGATTGACATATGGGGCAGTGTGGCCGGTGAGGGCACTCAATAGCTAGATGGCATGAGCCTGAGCAGGCCGTGCATTGAAGGGAATGTTGGAAACGATTGTCCTCCTGAGGAAGGGAGCTTTGCAAAGAGCCTGTGGAAAAAACTGTGGTATGTTGTGTCCGATCGATTGCAAGGACGCGTGTGATGACTTGCTTGATAGTCTGGTTGGACAAATCTGTACGTGTGAGAGTCATTCGTAGAGGCTCTCGTAAGCTGGATAGGAAGGTATCCGGAATGGGAAGAGCGGGGACATCGTCGGCCAGCTGTCGGTAGAGATCCTGAAACCGGATCGTGAACTGGGAGACCGTCTCGTGAGGTTCTTGGCTCATGGAAAAGAATTATCGGAGTAATTCCCGCTTCGGAACTTGGCGGTGAAATAATTGTGGGAACTTTGTCCAAATGTCCTGGAACGTTGTGACCTCTCCCATGTCGAGGCGGGAGTACCATCGAGCAGTCAGGCCATCGAGGGATAAAGCAAATTCCGCGAGTTTGGAGGCCTCGATTTCGGCAGCCGATAACCGCTGCGTCGAGTGGTTGGCTTGCCATGTGGACACGAATGCCCGGGTGTGTGATTTTGCATCGGGGCCGTCAGTATACCGTGGGTAAGGGTAAGGCATGGTATCGAGATCCGGGTCCTCAGGTAAAACCGGAAAAGGGTTAGGGTCAAGTTGGGTGACCTCTGGAGGGCTCGGCGAGGAAGTTGGTGCGGAATCAACTCGCGACTGGGTATCAAGTGGCGAGGATTGCAACCGGTGAGCCTCCGATAGTTCCTGGAACGATTGGTCAATAACCGCCGATTTACGAGTACAGAGAGAATACACATATAGAATATTAGAAAACGAAACTTATATTAAATGATAGAGCTCCCAGTGAGTACAGTACTCGGCTCTCACCCGGAAACAGTTAGTGCAGAACTTGCTGCTAGGATATTACTCTCGCTAAGAATGATCTAGATACTCCCCCCCTTGAGGTACGCATAACTCGGGTTATATATAGTTTTCCCTTTCAGACAGAGCCGAGCCATCGGCTGATTGTGAGGGCTAAAACACAACTATTTCTAGTCTTACCTATTTCCTCACTTGCTCTTCTACCTAACGACAAGTTTACATAATATATTTATATTTCTGGCCTATGGACAACAGATTTGACGTACAAGGTAATGTCCCACGGGCGTGCCATGTGTTAACAAGCCGGCAAGGAAGTCCAGAATGGAAGAAGGGGAGAGCTGATTATATATATATATATATATACAATTATTATGATTTGAGAAGCGAGCGGATGGACTCGGAATCGGTATGCCGTTCCGGATACGGACCGGTTCGTAGCCGGTTGCCGGTTGGCACCGATTTGTACCTAGAGCCGAAGACCTATAAAAGGGCCCAGTGAGATTGTAATCATTAGCAGATAATTAATAAGAGTGTTGTTGTTCTGTATCTTAATCAGGTTAATTGTCGTTCGGTGCTAAATATAATTCATCTTACGCGTGTATTGTGACTAATAATCCTGCCGCTTAGTA
Source organism: Azolla caroliniana (assembly GCF_043228905.1). Taxonomy (NCBI): domain Eukaryota; kingdom Viridiplantae; phylum Streptophyta; class Polypodiopsida; order Salviniales; family Salviniaceae; genus Azolla; species Azolla caroliniana. Next base: position 18,724,885 of record NW_028230447.1, read on the forward strand.
ACCAATTAGGGTTTCATTAATAGTTGGTCCAACTTTATCTCACCGCAACACCCCTTTGGTGAAGTGTCTCAAGGGACACCATGTGTTAGGCCATTGTTAACGTGCCGGAGAAGACTAGCCTGCGCTTATCTTTCGTTCTCTGGATCGTCATTCGCTCCAAACCAGTCGTCGTCGCTATCCATGTCCTCTGGGTCTGGTTTGTCTTCGTTCCATTTCTTGAATGCATTGATCCTCTTCCCAGCCACCGGCACAACTATTCTCGTTCCGTCGAGCTTCGCGAGATGGTAGGTGACGTTGTCGTGAAGATTTTCGACAATCGTGTGAAAATTGCATAAAACATACGAAATCGAGTATGAATTGCATAAAACAATAATAGTAAAGATACTAATTTGAAATAAGTTTAATATCTTGGTACAAAAAGATGGAGGTCATGAAGAGCTTTCGAATGCACTTTTCTACATAAGAAACAGACATCTAAGTGTCAAGTTATGTGGGTATAAAGTTTTACAAAAGAAAAAGAGAAAAATAAAATTGTGAAATATCCCAGATAGATAGGAAACATTTAGGCTCTAACTATATAAGCAGATTGAGATCCATCATATTTCATCTATGTGTTAAGAGCACATAAAAAATAGTTGGACTTGAGCCATTTCTGTCTAGATGGACATATGTGGCTAAGTTGTCGGATGTGGCTAAGTGCCCGAACCGGCCGGTGAAGAAACTCAAACCGCCCAATGACATAATCGAAAACCGGATGGAGCTGGCAACCAGATGAATCTGGCAAGTGGCAACTGGACGGTGATGATGATGGCATTCTATGACGGAACCGGCAACCGGTGAACGGGATTTGGCGTTAGAACCGGCGACCGGTGATGGCATCCGGCATCCGGCGACGGAACCGGTGACCGATGGTGACCGACATCCGGCGACCTCGAGATGCGAACCGAACCAGGCCAGACCGAATGGATGCAAATCAGACGGATTGGTTGGGTCAGTTGATCGTCATGCATGATATCTTAAAGATATTTGGTCCAAAAGCCTAATAGTTTTTGTGCATAAAAGAAAAAGATGTAGGCAAGACTCGAACTTTGCACCTCGAAGATAAGAAGCAATAGGCTTACCATTAAGCCAAATCATTTCTTTAAAGATTATATTTCCTATCATTATACTTTTATCATTATATTTCCTTCCGGTCCAGGACCCTGGTGGTTCCGCCTAATGATCCGCGCTTAGTGACAGATTTGGATTGTACGTTGTCGTGAAGAAAACTGGCCCTAAGAGGAATCAAGGAATCAAAGGCGTGAACCCACCCTTGCACGAGTGTGCACGAATTGATATCAATTGTACATAACTAGGAATAGGACGGTTGATATAAATATACTAGGTGTCACATATTTATTAGGAAATCGATGCGTATCTTTGTCCAAAGGGACAGAGAATAAAGTTGACATCTTTTGATGTAACAGCCTCCTCGGTGACCTATAAAAGGGGGGGGAGAAGAGGAAGAAGGGATGGCGTGTTTTTGAGAGGACAAAGTGATTTCGGACTGGGAACCGAGCTCTCTCCTCCACCGCAGTTGTTGCAGGGATTTGGGTTAGGTTGGTTGTGTTGGGGACAAGGCCGTCAGTGCAGAAGTGCAAGCAACATTCGTGATGAAGGAATTTGTGTATGCATGAGCAAAATAGACAAAGAGGGAGAGAGAGAGAGAGAGAGAGAGAGAGAGGCACAAAGGAAATGTTATATTCCAATATCAACCGTTACAAATGTCAACCAACCTTTACTAAAGGTTACAAAGTCACTTTATATAGTGACTATCCTAGGGCAACTGCCCTTTATGCTATTTACAGAAATAGCCCGAACTTAGGTTGTCCAAAGGGAGAGTGTGAATACGGCCATTATACACTTGTATTCGACATTCCCCCGCAATGGGCGTATACATGGGTTATCTTAAAGAATTACAGGTATATATACAGGGTTTATCGGACAGATCGGTTTTGTCAGAGTCGGCAAGATCCGAAGATAGAAGACCGAATCGGTCGGGTCGGAAGAGCTAAAGCCGATCCTCAGAGAACCGATGTCGGTGGTCTAAAACCATCCTGTGCTGTGTGTCCGACTTTAACCGGACCGATTTTTCGTTACGCCCATCTGGTGCCGAAGGGAACGGAAACGATCCGCCGAAAGACACTTGGTCATTCCATCTGCGACATTATCGGTTGTGGATATCTTCTCGAGACCGATTCTCCCTGAAATGATGCAGTCCCAAACAAAGTGATATCGAATGTTGATATGCCTAGAGGCGTTGTGGTGAATCGGATTTTTTGACAAAGCAACATCACCCTGACTATCACTGTAGACAACTGGAGCCGAGTCGAAGTCGACCTATCGAAATGTGTATGCTAGCCGACCGAGCCATAAAGCTTCTTTTGCTGCGTCGGACGCAGCTACATATTCTGCTTCGGCCGTTGAGGTGGTTGTACACTCCTGAAGTTTTGACTTGCATGAGATTGCTCCATTGCCGAATTTGAAACAGTATCCGGTTGTTGATTTCTGACTGTCCACACAGCCGGCGAAGTCTGAGTCGGTGTAACCGACTACGACTGAGGTTGAGTTCGGGCCGAAAAGAATGTCATGGTCTTTTGTGCCAGCTAGATATCTGACCACATGCTTGACTACGTTCCAGTGCGATCGGCCGGGGTTGTGCATGAATATGCTGACAACTCCTACGGCGTGAGAAATATCAGGCCGTGTCGCGACCATCGCGTACATGAGGGAACCGACTGCCAGTGCATACGGTACCGACTTCATATCTTCCCCCTCCGGACCGGATGTCGGACAGTCTCGTTAAGACAACCGAAGGTTAATGGGGAGCGGGGTCGAAGCAGACTTGGCCGATTGCATGTTGAAGCGTTCTAAGACACGTCCGATATAGTCAGTTTGAGACAAGAAAAGTTGTTGTGTATCGCGATACTGACTAATCTTCATACCAAGTATGTGTCTTGCCGGACCGAGGTCCTTCATGGCAAACTTCAACCACAGTTGCCAAACGAGTTCGGTGAGCTCTCCGGCATGCCGACCAGAGAGTAGCATGTCGTCCACGTAGATGATGAGGAAGACGGGAGACCCATCTTGAGCTGTTTTGGTGAAGAGACAGTGGTCCTCATCGCTCTTTCGGAAGCCGACCGATTGGATGAAGTCGTTGAACTTCTTGTACCACTGTCGACGTGCCTGTTCCTGGCCTGATGACACAAAGCCTTTCGGTTGCTCCATATAGATTTCCTCTTGTAGGTCACCGTGGAGGAATGCCATTTTTACATCTAGCTGGATCAGCTCCAAGTTGTCGGCGGCCACGACACCGAGCATGAAATGAAGGATCGTCATTTTCACATTGGTGAAAAGATTTCGTCGAAGTTGACGCCATATTCTTGTCGAAATCCCTTCGCAACTAATCTGGCCTTGTACTTTGGGGTGGTCGAGTTGGGCGTCTCTTTTAGTCGATAGAACCACTTACACGGAAGAGCATGTCGATTCTTCGGTAAATTCGACCACGTCCCAAGTCTTGTTTGCCCAAATGGATTGCATTTCCGACTCCATCACCAGATGCCATGTGGCTGAATCGGCAGATACCGTTGCTTCTTCGTAAGATGTCGGTTCGCTGACGTCAGTAAAGAAAATTCCGGGACAGTACCTCTCCAGAGGTTGCGACAGTCTCTCGGATCTATGAGGTATGACTGGACTAGTCGCACCGGGTGTCAATGTCGGATGGTCGGGAGCCGAGCCATTCGGTTGTGCCGAATCGGTGGATTCGGTGCGAGAGTTGTCGGTTACCCGTGAAACCGATCTCGTGTTGTGGGTTGGGCCGTCATGAAGGGTTGGCACTTCGGAAAATATTACCCTTCAGACTTCAATAGGCCTTTCAGCCGTTTTATGCATAGGTTACTCGTTGAACACGAGGTCTGAACTTCGAACGATTTGTCTGTGCTCGGGGTCCCAGAGTCGGTATCTGATCTCTTCGTCGAGTCCATATCCAAGAAAAACACATTTCCTTGACCTTGGTTCAAGTTTCCGGCGGTCGTCTTTCGGTATGAGAGCATACGCCTCGCAACCGAAGATCCTCAGTTTGTCATAATTCGGCTTATTGCCAGTCCATATTTCCTGAGGTATTTGAAGTCCTAGAGGTCTACTTGGCGACATATTTATTATGTGTACTGCTGTAAGTAGAGCCTCCTCCCAGAAGCCATCCGACAGTTCGGAGTGTTGGAGCATGGATACTACGTGTTCTTGAATCGTCTGATTCATGTGTTCAATAATTCCGTTCTGCTCCAGACTATAGGGTGCCGTATATTCACGTCGAATGTTGCGTTCCCGACAGAATTTGACGAATTCTTTAGACTTGAATTCTCCTCCATTGTCGGTTCGGAGACATTTCAGTTTCCGACCGGTCTGATTTTTGACCATTGCAAGCCATTCGTAGAAGATCGAGAACACCCGATCTTTGGTTCTGATGGGGTAAGCCCACACCTTCCGAGTTGAGTCGTCAATAAAACTGACGAAGTAAGAAACACCGCCGAGAGACTGATGTGGCATCGGGCCACAGACGTCCGAATGGACCAAATCGAGGGGACTCGATTCTCTTGGTGTTGATGTCGGGTGTGATGTGGCTACCTGTGTGCCGTACTGGCAATGCTCGTAGAATTGGTGATCCGAGAAGGAGAGTCTGGGGATGTAACCGGCTTTGGATAGGTGCGTTATGTTGGCCTTGCTGAGGTGTCCAAGTCGTCCCTGCCATAACGATGACACGGGGATATCAACCAAAAATAAGTTACCCTCTTTGAGTGTGACATATAAAGGATACAAGGAATGTACCTTTGGTCCTCGAGCAAGCAGGAGGTTCCCTTTGTGGAGTGTCCACCCTCCTGATGAGAATCCAGCACGGATGCCGACTTCGTCAAGTTGTCCGACTGAGATCAAGGGTCTTGAAAGCTCAGGAACGTGTCGGACGTTGTGTAGTACGAGTGTAGAGCCTCCCGGAAGATTGAGCTCTACGGTGCCGATTCCAAATATAGCACAGTGCTGCGAGTTTCCGACTCGAACTGAGTTGGAGTGCCGGTTCAAGTATTGCCAAAACTGAGATCGGTGAGGTGTCACATGATACAATACGCCCGAGTCCAGGAGTCATGTGCTCAATTTCTCGGTCGTAAGCAGAACTTCTGATTCAATTGGGTTCTCTATGGACAGTATGTTCGGGTCGGTCGTCAAAATTTCGGCTAAAGACCCGACGTAGTTGACGTCCTCATGCCGGCTACTCTTCTGATCCGCTCTCTGAGCTTTGTCAGTTTTTGGTTTGAGTGCTCGGCAGTCGGCTTTGATGTGTCCCGGTTTCTTATAGTAGTTGCAGATTCGGTTGTCCCGGGACTTGCTCCGGCTTCGCTGATTGTTCGGCGGTCGGGAAGAACTTCTTCCCCGGTTGTTCAATCGGTCGGTCGAACCTTGTACTACGTAAGCTTCATTTACCGAGTCTTTGGCGAAAGACTTTCTCCGAGTTGCTTCAGTCAGGATTGCGCTCGTGACTTCGGAGTACTTAACTGCAGCTGTTGAAGCATTGCACACGGTTGTAACGAAAGTTTCCCATGAAGAAGCGAGACTACTCATGAGTATCATTGCTCTGAGTTCATCCTCGATTTCCGTCCCTTGAGACGAGATTTGGGAGCTTATGCTTTTGTACTCGTTGAGGTGTGCCTGAACCAAATCGGATCAAATACATCTTCGTTGCGGCAACCTTCTTTTCATAAGTTTCCGACAGTGTTTTCCAAAGTTCAAACATTGTCGTGCATGATTGCACTGTGAAGTACACTGACTCCGACAAGTGCATCCGAATCGTGGCGCCGACGATTTTGTCCAACTTTAGCCACTCGTTTGCCTTGTATGCTTCTGGAGGATTTTCATTCTCAATCGGGTCTATCTGACCCTTGACTATGAGATAGTCCTGCATTTATTCCTTCTAGAAGTTGAAGTTCGAACCGTCGAACCTCCTTAGACTCATCTCCGATGAGCCAGATGTTGATGCCATCTACTTTGGTTTCGGTTGGTAAGACTCGGTTCGGAGTTGACTATGAACCTTAGTGGGGTGCAGTCAGTCTGCTCACCCGATATCATTCTAGTTGGTTTGGTTTCGGATACTTGTTGTTGAACTTGCTCGAAGTGACTACGGTAAATTGAGGGACAAAACCGGTTGGTCTTCTTGAATGTTGCCGAATTGGAGTGAGCCCGGTTAGCTTCCGATTGTATGCTAAATACCGATTACACAAACCCGATTCTGCTTCGGATGACTACAACGATGAGAGGGATGGATCCAACTGATCCTCCCAAATGTCGATCAGCCAATTGAAGCACGAAGTGGTTGGTTGTTGCTCAAGGAGCTCCCCTCAAGCTGTTACAATCACAGGAACAGAGTACAACCGACTGGCTTATTCCAATTTGTGATTTAACATAATGAGATGCGAGCTTTTTGTTTTTCTTCTCCCTTCTTTGTTCTTCAAGGAAAACGAAAACAGAATGTTGTGTTGTGCGATGACGGTCGACAACGGGTTGAAGAACCTCCAACGCTTTGATACCAAATGTTGGGGACAAGGCCGTCAATGCAAAAGTGCAAGCAACATTCGTGACGAAGGAATCTGTGTATGCATGAGCAAGATAGACACAGAGGGAGAGAGAGAGAGAGAGAGAGAGAGAGAGAGAGAGAGAGAGGCACAAAGGAAATGTTATATTCCAATAGCAACCGTTACAAATGTCAACCAACCTTTACTAAAGGTTACAAAGTCACTTTATATAGTGACTATCCTAAACACCGGGTCATTTGAAACAGGTAATATGTCGCATTCTCTTTTTCATATCTTAGTGAGATGTTAAAAAATGCCTTATTTAAGCAGAATTTCAACAAGGCACAACGCATGTGTATGTGGTTTATGAAAACATAGCGAAAAAAAGAACTAACTAATATCACGTCAACAAAATCATCCGACGTATATTCCATCTACCATGTTTTTGTCCAAATCTTAGACAGGGGTGTATTTGTTAACACAAGTATAATAGTAACACGGGTCCTTGTGCATATTCTAAAAAGCATGCCCCATTGAATAAGTGACTTCTTCTAATTATGTGTGTATATTTAAATATAATACATCTTAAAGCAATTTGTGAACCTTGCCATTAAGAGATACTACTATGTCAAGAGAAAATTTCCATTGACACGTGATACATGACACTGTCAATGTATAAATAAACTAGTCTACAATAACATTCCAATCATACGAGTAAATGATAGAGTATAAACTTATCTCCAATATACCCCAAATGATAAAGGAGAGTTTAGATAACATGTACACATACAAGTATACTTAATTTCTAAGTTCAATGATTGTTACACGAAAATTATAAGTAAGCTCAACTTATATATTACGTCAAAATTTAACAATTCATATTGTTCAAAATTTACAATAAGCCATAACCATTCAATCGAATAATAAGTCTGGTAAAGCCGTCTACTCAGGATTAGCTCTTTCATCAGGATTGTCCTCATTGGCTTCGTCAGTACGCTAAGTTGAATTGTTAGTATGTTCAGACTCTGAAACGTCTTCTAATTCAACAAGTTGCCCTGCGTCTTCATCTATAGTTCCACAAGTTTTCTAAAAGTCATTTGGAACATCTAAGTTTTATTGATATGCTTTGCCCCAACTTCTTGGTCTTGATCAGGACAACCCCAGATACCTTGGATCCTCATTTTGATGACATTAACTTGCTCAAGGTCCTTCTCTAATGCAATAGAGTTCCTGATAATCTTTAAGGCGTATGTTTTAGTAGTACATGACAGTAGAATGAAATTGCACAGGTAACATCAAACTGAAGAATAGAATATAACGTTAATCTAAATTGATGTAAGTTTTATATTATATACCTGTGTCAGAAAACTAATCTAAAACCCATTGAAAATTTGAAACAATAAAATTTGAAAAAATAAAAAATCTTGGATTTTTAATTGGAATCCAATGCGATGCACTAGATTTCAGTTGAAAATCCAAGTTTTTTTTTTTTTGTAATTTTTAAAATTTTTTCCATTAAAAAATAAAAAATGGATTTTCAGGTAAAATACTATGCACTACATTATATTTTAGTATATATAGCTAGAATCTAATGCAATGCGTTGGATTAGAGTCGAAAATCCTTTTTTCTTTTTTCTTTTTCCAATGTTATTTATTTATTTATTTTCCATATAAAAAAATAATAAACGGCTTTTCAACTGAAATCCGATACACTACATCAGATCGTAGTCTATACAGCTAGACATTGATGCATTGCATCAGATTTTAGCTGGCAATCCTCTTTCTTTTCAATTGTTTTTCATTTTTTCAAAAAATAAATAAAAATATATTACAAAAGTGGATTTCCAACTGAAATCTAATGCACTACATCGAATTTCAATTAAAAATCCAAATTTCTTTTAGGTTTTTCATAAAACAATGAAATAATAAAAAAATATTACATTTTCAACAAAATTTGAACCATTGAGTCGGATTTCAATTGCAAATTAATATTTTATGAAAAAACATAAGAAAAATATTGGAGTTTCAACGGAAATCCGATGCACTGCATCAGATTTCTGTTGAAACTCAGTGATTTTGAACGGAAATCCGATGAAGTGCATCGGATTTCCATTGAAAATCCTGTTGAAAATGATTTGTTTTCAACGGGAATCCGATGCACTGCATCGAATTCCTGTTGAAAACACATCATTTTAAATGGAGAAAATCACAATTTGTTTATTTTTAACACTTTTTTAGAGAAAAATATAAACAAATAAGAAAATTTGTAAACAAACAAGAAAAAGTGGACTTTTAATGGAAATCCGATGCAATGCATCGGATTTCCGTTGAAAATCCATTTTTTTCAATTCCTATATATTTATTTATGATAAAAACAAAAACAATTCAAAACAAATTCAAAATATCTGAAACATTGGAAACAAATAAGACAAAATGGATTTTCAATAGAAATCCAATGTAGTGCATCGGATTTCTGTTGAAAACCCATTTTTTGCAATTTTTATTTATTTATTTATGGGAAAAAATGAAAAAAATATTTTAAAATATGAAAATTTGGTAACAAATAGCAAAAAGTGGACTTTCAATAGGAATCCGATGCAATGCATCGGATTTCCTTTGAAAATTCATTTTTTCAATTTCTATATAGTTATTTATGAGAAAATAAATAAACAAAATACCAAAAAATTTCTAAAAACTATGAAAATTTGGAAAAAAAATAAGAAAAAGTGGCTTTTCTACGGAAATCCGATGCAGTGCATCGGATTTCCATTGAAAATCTATTTTTTCAATATTTATTTATTTTTTATAGAAAAAATTCAAAAAATTCAAAAAAATTCAAAAAAAAAGCAAATTTGGAAAAAAAATACGTAAAAGTGGACTTTCAACCAAAATCCGATGCAATGCATCGGATTTCCGTTGAAAATCCATTTTTTCAAATTTTATTTATTTTTTTATGGGAAAAATAAAAACAAATTCAAAAATAATTCAAAAATAATTCAAAAATAATTCAAAAAATAAGAAAATTTTCAAAAAAATAAGAGAAATTGGATTTTCGATTGAATCCGATGCACGGAATTGGATTTCCATTGAAATCTAATTTTTCAATTTTTATTTATTTATTTACGAGTAAAATAAAAAATGTTTATTTATTTATTTATGGGAAAATGTTTTATTTTTTCAATTTGTATTTATTTATGTATTTTCGGGAAATCCATGCAATGTATCATATTTTAGTCTATGTAGCTAGAATTAAATGCAATGCATTAAAATGCAAGAGTATTTTTTTAATGGAAATTTTAAAAGAAAATTCAAGACTTACAGGAATCTGATGCATTATATCCAATTCTAGATGTATAGAGTAAAATTCGACATGTTGCGTCAAATCTAGATTGAATGAATCGGATTTCTGTACAACATCAAAGGCTTACTATGAGAATCTAAGAAAAATGGAAAACATCTTTAAGACATTTTTTAGATTCTAATGATTTTGGTAGAAAGCTTCTCTCACATAATCTAATCTTGTAAATGGAAAGTACATAATGAAATATCATAACCAAAAAGTGAGGAGGAAAGATGCATCAAGCACATCTACTCTTACATTGGATAATGTTTATATATTAGTGTATGACTTATCTTTGACCAAAACAAGTTATCTGTGACAGACCACAATGAAGATACTAAAAGAGGATCTGGAATGTGGCTTCAGACACAACACAAAGACAAACAAGAAGCATGACTCATAAACTCGATGAGGTTGGATTGCAATTGGATCAACACAATGCATTAGTTGCCATTGATGATGAGGATGAGACCTCATAAACTCGTACTAGTTCATCTAATGGGTATGAAGATGATGACATAAACTTGAAAAATGATTGTCCTGATATGTTAACTATAAATATTGTATTGCACATCAAGATTTGGATTCAGAATTTCTATAAATATGGGGGTTAGTCATTTTGGACATTCATTTGTAAGTTTGGCATGTCCATTATTTAGGCATTTTTTTTAACACCTAAATTTCCGTACATTTTAAAATTCCTTTACGCATGCGGCACCCCTTTTTGTGAATCACCCTAATTTGTGTCATTTTTTGATGGACAGTTCTCAAAATGCGACATATTACCTGTTTCAAATGTCCCGGTGTTCCTAGGGCAACTGCCCTTTATGCTATTTACAGAAATAGCCCGAACTTGGGTTGTCCAAAGGGACAATGTGAATATGGCCATTATACACTCGTATTCGACAGGTTGCCTCTGCTGCGTGAAAGCCCGCGTGCTTCCGGTAGAGGCTCCACCACGTATTTCAGTGCGTGTTGAGTTTGTCACCGGCTTGCCAATTGTAACATTGCACGTTGTAATCTATATTGTTATTGGAATTGACTGTTTCTTTCTGTCTCTCTGTGCTCCTGCAAATCTCTCTCTTCCTCTTATCTCTCACGCTCCTCGGTTCAGGGCCCCTGTGGTCCCGCCTTGTTTCATACGCGTGAGCGTAACAACACGACATTAATTTGGTGAACCCGACGTGAAACAGGCGGCAGAGAAGTCGAAGATGAGGGGATCGGAGCTCGCTGAAACCATGGCGGCAGCGGTCGATCGGATAGTAAGTGCTCACGAGGGCACAAGCGCCCTCGATAGGGCCATTGAAGCAGTTGTCGGCACGATAGGCCGATTCGGTGGGAAGGACGCCACGAGCTATTTGGTGGCCTACCGAGCCGAGATGGTGATGAGAGACATTCCGGAGGATAGGCATTTGGCCAGGTTCCCTCGGGTAGCGACACCGGGCATCCACGCGGAGGTGCTTGAGGTACAGGCTGGATGCCGAACCTGGGGAGAATTCGAAGCACAGCTCCTCGAAAGGTGCGGGCTTGATGATGCACTTCGGTTATCGAAGCGAGACTTCATGGAGTGGGTGGAAACCCCCGAGAAGGGGAGGAATGCATGGGCGCTCCTCCGAGAGTTCGAAGAACGCTTCGCACGGCTCTGAATGCTGGACAGGACCGTGTTGGACACGAGCCGTGTCTTGTCGTTCGTCAAATCGGTGGATGTGCAGGATAGGGGCCAGGTGGGTCTCCTACTGGAGACAGATGATGGGTTGACGACCGACTGGTCCGTGGTCAAAGGGGTCTACAACCGCTTCAACAAACGGCGAGAGTGGGGCAACGAGAAGTCGTCGGCGACAGGACCCACCCCGGCAAGGAAGTTCGACGAGTCTTCGTCGGCACGAAGGGAGGAAACCCGGGATTGGCTTGAAACTGGCCCAACGTCGAACGGAGCAGTCAAGGGCCCATCCTACAGAGCGGCTCTTGAGGAGCTGACACAAATGGTGCGCGACCTGCAGATCGCGTAGACCCGGAGAGACAGTGGAGGACACCCACGCGACCGAAGGCCACCAGCTGGACAACGGTGTATGTGGTGCGACGCGGTCGGGCATGGCCGACGAGACTGCGTGGAGTTTGTCGAAGCCCTTAGGGGAAATCTGGTGTACCTATGGAACGGACAGGTGCACATTGGTGATACTCGGAGAGAGGTGGAGACGAATTTTAGGCATGGAGGGATGAGGCGGCTAATGGAAGAAGCGGAGGCGCGCCATGTCGAGGTCGTCCATTATTCAGCATTGGCCGGGATCCGGGTAGGAGGTGATAAAGACCGGAAAACGAAGGACTTTGGCTTTTGGCCCTCGGTGCTAGAAGGCCTCTCCGGTGCACAACTGAAGAGGGAGGAAGCGAAACGCAATCGGAAAACGAAGGACTCAGGCTTCTGGCCCACGGTGCTAGAAGGCCTCTCCGGTGCATGACTGAAGAGGAAGGAAGCGAGTCCATAGAGCGACGGGTCCGGGAGGTCATTGGATGGGACGATCCGGTTGAGGAGAAGACTGGTCTCGTGGAAGCTGCATGCCAGAACTATGAGGTTCTGATAGAAGACAAGCACGTGGGAAAGGCCGAAGGCGCCAGGCCGTCACAGCGGTGTCGAGGAAATCCTCATGGATGCGTAGAAGTCGGGCAGGACCACGGGGGTCTCGAACCAAGGAATCAGGAAAACGAGGAGGGAGGAGTTTGGGGACCGCGTAGGTCTTGAGACCACGGGATAGCGGGTAAGTCTAGCGAACGAGAGAGAGCAAGAGAATCACGCGTAGACACAGACATGAACAAAGACACTGAGAACGGAGTATGTTAGGTAGAAAGAGTTCTATTAAAACCCAGGTGCACGGTGTCGCATTGTTACGCGCGTGCATGGGGAACAAGGTGGGACCACCGGGGTCTTGGACCGAGAAATAGCTGAGAAGGAGGAGAGCGGAAAGGCAACGGACTTTCTTGCACACACACAAACACGGGTGCACGTAGGAATCACAGTCCAACAACACGGCAAAATGAGACAACTTGAAGTCCGAGTATATGAACACGTATGTATATTAATATATGTATATATATCGAGACGGTTACAACTAATAGGCCGGCAAGGCGTACACCGACGCCTGTTCACTCACACACACAGAAGAGCGAGATGGGGACTCTGTCGGAAGCACACAGGCATTCCACGGAGCAGAGTCGGCCTCCCGAAAACCTGCGCAAAACTGGCTATGGAGAGTGGTAGAGGAGAAGGGCTCAATCCCAGTCCGGCAGCATTTCCCTCTCTAACGCGCAATCCCTTTCCCATTCCTCTCCCTCTCTTTTATAGCCCAAGGAGGGAGGCCGTTATCATCTGTTACATCATATTAATTCTCTGTCCTTTCGAACAGAGATACACCTTGATTCACTCCCTATTGAGTGCATGCTACCGAGGATTTCCTCTCAACCGACTTGTACCTACCTACTTACTATACAACGAAAAGTGTGCTCGCGTGTAAGGGCCGGTTTACACACGCTAAACTCGGTTTCAGCCTAGGGACGGTTTTCTTCACGACATCTGCCCCCACCTAAACACACGTCCACCGATATGCGCCAAAATCGGCTCTTGCTGGAGAAAACCGGTCCATGCTTTACTCCTCGTCTTCCGGTTCGTCATCCGCCTCGGACCGCCCATCGCCGTCGTGCATGCTTCCCAGGTTCGGCACGCACTCGTTTCGTTTCTTAAACGCTTTGACCCTCTTCCCCTCTACCGGTATTGCCATCCTCGTACCGTCGAGCTCCGCAAGATGGTAGGTCTCGTTGTTGTTGGCGCTTGACCATGGTTGTTAGGTACGTTAGGTACGGTACTGATACCATACGTATTTAACGTATTAATACGGGTATAGTACCTCCCAATTTTAAAATACGTTAAATATGTTTTTTAGTATGTTAAATACCTATAAAATACATAAAATACGTATAGTACGTTAAATACGTTAAATACTTCTAGAATTTGAAATTTATTTACTTTCTTAAAAAATATTTGTAATATTGTAATATTGTAACCGTGTATATGCAATGTAACGAAGCATTCCATGTCTGTAGTTGCATCTTAAAAGTACTAAAGGGCAAATCGAGCAAATATGAGAATCAAAAGGATACAAATCAACAAATCAAATAGATATTTGTTAGGTAAAAAAAAACCCAAACTTGTTGGGCATTTACAACAACAGCCAAGGCCACGAAGCAAAAATTGTATATCCCTCACATGATTGAGGGAATTCACATGATGAGTCATGACAAGCTAAAATTCTACAAAAAAAATCGTACTTTTGACAAAAACAACACTTTGACAAGAAGTGCAACATACCTATTGAAGAAAAGACCACATCTTTTGATTTGGAAAAAACCTTCAGAACACATAACATCAAATATTTGAGATACACTTACATTGCATTTTGTCAAAGAAATAGAATGCATTGTAGGAACAAAATTTAGAAAAAAACCTTAACAACACATAACATCAGATATTTGACTTCTAAGAACACATAACTTGAACTATGTCCAAGACTCCAATGTACCAAAATGGGCTTAGATCAAAGAAAAGTAACATATGGCTATTGAGCTTAGTAATAATGTATAGAAATCAGAAATATTAGTCATTAGATCTCGTCCTCATCACAATCACCATCTTCATCATCAGATTCAGTGTTAGTTGATGACATCAACATAGGTTCTTCGTCAGTAAGATCATCATAATTTGTATGAATTGCTTCTTCTATTCCATTGACATTATCTTGATCATTTGGTGGTAAAGAAGCAAATGTACTTGATCTTGTTATTCTCCTATTACAAGAAGACCGCTCATCATCTCTTCTTGGCCTCTGCCTCCGTATTCGATCAATAGGGACTCCATCTCTTGATGTTGTTGTATGTGATCTTGTCATGCTCCTTGTCGTTCTTCTCATGCTCATTGTTTCTTGAAAATAAGTTTCATAGAATTCTCTATCCATATCATTCTCGTGGCTAATAGATGGAATATCAGGAGTCTTAGAGACATCTATCTCATTTGGATTCACCTGCAAACAAGATTATAAAAGCTTAACGAAATTTGAGGAATGTAAATTATAAGAAGTGAATAAAACAATACCTGCATTGGAGATGCATTCACAGTCTCAAACTTGCGAACTAGCCTTAAGTTCTCTCGCACATATACCAATCGTTCAAGTTGTGCTACCTTTAGTCTGTTTCTATTTTTTGTATGTGCGAGAGCATGTGCATTCCAATTCCTTTTTGTTGCCCCAGAAGAGCAATCCTAATAGAAAACAAAATATGAAATAAAAGGTAGTACACAAAAGTGCCGTATTTTAGAACTTAACTATAAAATTGATCATTTTTTCAAAACTTGACACTTACTTGGGATAATATGCGGACATCTAATGCTTGGAGCTTTGGAGTTCTTCCACCAAAATTTTCCCACCATGTGACTGGCATCATCATAGATATCTCTTCACGTGCTAATGCATAGCTAAATGTCCCTGTACCATTTCGATATTCATGCAATTCACGAAATAAGATATCACATTGAAGTGTCGAGTACAATTTTTCTGTATAGCTCATCCATGCATCCATTAACTCGGGGTTAATAAATGTAGCCTCCTCTCTCCACATCGGATGCAGCAAATGAGCTACAAGGTGGATCGGCCTCTTGAACCATTTCCATCGTATGTCAAATAACTTCAAAACATCTTCGTACCTAAAAGGGTATTAGTAATTACAAAATGATCTGATCTTAAAACATGAGAAAACATTTGGAGGTTTAATGCTAGGAAACCATAAAAAATTAAAATAAATATGAAATTTACTTGGATCTGTGGGGGATGTTTTCTTCCACTCCTTTTGCTAAAACATCTTTGCTTCTTCGCATAAACTCATATAACAAACCAATAGTGGATCCCTCCCTATCAGTAAGTCGTAAAACACTATACAATGGTGCCATTAGGGTCAAAAAAACTTGAAACGAGGACTCAGTTGTAGGATCAAGGATGTAGTTCTTTACATTCATGGCATCTGGCTTATTGCAATCTGACCAAGACCTCCACATGTCACTCACCACTGTTTGCTCAAGAGGATACCAAACTTTGAGCAAACGTTGTATGACAAGGTACATCACACCAAACCTTGTCTTAGAAGGTCTCAAGATGGCGAGGTTATTGTGAGCAGAAATTTTTTTCCTAGCATTCCTCTTCTTGCAAAAAAAACGTACGATATTATTTGCTTTCAACATAATACTTTTCATCCAAGGCAGCTGACCAATGTCCTCCAAAAGTAGATCCAAAGAATGGGTTGCACATGGAGTCCAAACAATATTAGGGAACTCTGATTCTAGCAAAGACCCCATGCGGACACAACTAGATGCATTGTCTGAAATGACTTGGACCACATTTTCCTTACCAACTTCTCTAATTGCCTCTGAAATTCTTTCAGCTAACCAAGAGCTATCAACTGTTGGTGTTGTATTAGCATGACTACAATCAATGGACTTAAGGAAGATTGTCCCATAACAAGATGATACGAGGACATTTACAAGTTGCCTATGAGAAACATCAACCCATCCATCTGTTAATATAGAACAACCATACTTGGGCCATAATCCTTTTACCCTTTCTAACTTTGCTTGCAAGGATATAACCTCATTTTTCAAGCCTTTCGTCCTCATGTAATTATATGTGACTCCATTATGTTTCTCTCCAATTGTAGAGAAAGCTTCTAACATGTTCCACCAACATGGTGTTTTTAATAGATTAAATGACAAAATTTGCTTCAATGATACATCTCACCTCCATAACGTTTGCATGTTGTTTCCTTTGCATTTGTAACACATGTCCTTTACGCAACGGTTGTTGTTTCACTATAATTGCTGGTGGATATGGTTGGCGACTACCACCACCCATACATGACATGCTTTGACTTTCATCAACAAAGGTAGACGAGCATGAGGTAGAAACACCTAAAAGAAAAAAAAATTCAAGATAAATAATTTACAATTATTTAAACATTAGTAATCAAGACACCTATTGTAGGCTTGTGTCTATACCTTGTTCAGGCATGTTGAATGAGTTGATCTCTGCTACTATATCTTCTTCTTCGCCAATTGCTTGGCTTCCACGTAAGGTCAATCAACATTTCCTTGGGGACATTGGTACATTTCGTTACTCCATGGCTAGGTTTTCCAATTAAATGAGCAATCATTCGTGTTGCTGACCCATGCATATGTTTGTTGCAAAATTTACAGTTCCAACTCCTATTTCCTGTTTGACTTCTTACGACATTGAGGCAACATGTATCCCAATATTTGTTCTTAATGGGCGGCATTTTCCTTCTTTACGACATTGAGGAGCAAGATTATATGAATGCATTAAAGCAAATCGAAGAACTAAAAACTTTGAATAGATCAACCTTCAGGGAGGATGAGGATTATACTACTTTAAATAAGCAACTACAGGATACTCAAGAGTATCTTTTATTCATAGAAAGCAAATACAAGAAAATGTTACAATTAAGGACATGTATAAAAACAGAAAATTCAACTCTTTTGGAAGCTAAAAAAGAAAGCAAAAATTACCATAACTTAACTAAAGAGCCTTAATGCTTAACGTAATAACGACATGCATAAAAGCAAAAAATTCAACAAGTTTGGAAGCCAAAAGGGAAGTAGAATTTGGTCAAGAAATCCATCTTGAAGATGTACAGAAAGGGTTCGATGAAGATCTATTTATTCATAGTGCTTTGCTAGATATGTATGTCAAATGTGGATATATAGTGGAAGTGCAAAATGTTTTCAACCGAATGTCCAATCGAGATGTGGTATTATGGACAACATTGATTGCATGATATGCTGAGCATGGACCCGTTGAGGATGCACTGAAAAGCTTTGAAAAGATACAAGATGAGGGGATACTTATTACTACCAAACACTTTCACCTTTTCTTGTGTCTTAAAGGAATGCTCTCATTGGAGGGTTTGTTGAGTATAGAACTACTGAGAAAGCATTAGATTCTTTCGATAAAATGCAAGTTGATGGAATCTTTCCGGATGCATATACATTGCCCATGTCCTAAAAGTGTGCGGTTTATTAGGGCCTACAGATAAAGGACAATCCATGTATATGGAGGCTGTATTGAAAGGGTTCTAGCAAGTGCACATTTATTCATACCCATCACATTCAAAAGCAGACAACCAAAACCATGATATTCCAAAAAATGAGTAGTTGTTAACAAAAATAAATATGCATTGCAAATGATAAAAAATGGGACATCATTAAAAAAGGACCAAGCACTTTTCCCATGACACGAAATTGAGATCTTCAATGTTTCTGGAAACCAATGTCATTTATAGTAACATGGAAAGTAAATTAGAATGATCAATTTCTGAAATGAATTCAAATGGGATACAACCACTAAAATCAATAAGCAAAGGATTAACTAATGCTACAAATTGTGAAAGATTTTGAACACATTGTCTACATGTATACATACATGTTTGAGTTTCAACACATGGTTCCTATAATATTTGATCTCAACACTTGCAAAGAGGAGAGTTTTATTGCATGACGTCAATTACAATTGTCTACCAATTTGTTACTTGTATAGATGCATTATTGTGGAATAGATAGATTGCTGGACACAAGCATACGTAAACTAGATCAACTAAAAATTAAATCTCCCTTGTCATTTGGTATTATCATACAACTTGACATTGGAATACAACAAAATGGGAGGTATACTTAATCATAAAAAATAAAAGAAAGAAACATATTCACTAACCTGATTTTATTTTCTTCTTCTTCTTCTTCTTCTTCTTCTTCTTCTTCTTCTTCTTGTGCTTCTTCTTTTTCTTCTTCTTCTAGTGCTTCTTCTTCTTCTTCTTCTTCTTCTTCTTCTTCTTCTTCTTCTTCTTCTGCTTTTTCTGCTTCTTCTTCTTCTTCTAGTGCTTCTTCTTCTTCTTCTTCTTCTGCTTTTTCTGTTTCTTCTTCTTCTTCTTCTTCTTCTTCTTCTTCTTCTTCTTCTTCTTCTTCTTCTTCCTCTTCTTCTTCTAAGTCTATTCTATCCGTCTTTCTTCCTTCCTTCTATTTTACTAAAGTTGTTCTTTTCTTTTGCTTTCTTTAGGGTTTTACTCACATTTTCTATAAATACGTACTATACGTATTTTTTTAAAGGTACATTAAATACCGTATTAGACGAATGTATATGACATTTGAATGAACAACTTTGACGTATGGTACGTACTATACAAATAAGAAGGTATTATACGTATTGATATGTTAAATACGCGTACGTAAACAACGTTGCGCCTGAGACCACGTAAGGCCCGAACCACCTCCTTGCAAACTTCCGTGTTGCCCTGTGCTGGTTGTCGAGGCTGCTGTCATACACTAGGACCCACTCGCCTTCCTCGATTTTCTTCGGTCGCAGTCGGTGAGTCTGGTCAAACCGCCCTTTGTTCTTCAACCTTGCCAACCGAAGCTTCTCCGCGGCTCCTTCCACGTCCTCCGGCCTTCGCTCGAGCTGTCGAATCCATGCCGCTAGCAGCTCCTCCCGACTCATCTCATCTCTCCAGTCCACCGTGGCCCATGAGGAAATGGTTCGCTCCGTTGGCATGATCGGCTTTTGTCCGTACATCGTAATTCGGTCCGCCCACAAGGCATAAGGTACCAGTCGCGGCTAGTTCCCGAGTTGGCCTTCACACGCCCGTACTAGCACTTTGACGATCGGCTCGTGTCCGCGCTCCACCTTCCTGTTAGCCTCTAGATTGTACGATGTGGTGAGCGAGAGTTTGACCCCTAGTCGGTCAAACAGCTCTTCAACCTCTTGCGCATCCAACTCTCCGCGGTCAACCACGATCTTTCCTACGCTCCCATACCGACATATCACGTCCTCGATCAGAAACCGGCACACAGCCGTGGTCGATTTGTTCTGCAGCGCTCGGCCTTCAACCTGGTTCGTCAGATCCTCCCGAGCCAGCACCAGATACCGCATTTGTCCTACCCCCATCGGCATCGTCACCAAATCCACCATCCATTTGAAGTGGACAGTCGGAGGGTAGGTCGGGTGAAGCTCGTCCCGATGTCGGATTATGGAGTGCATTTGACAGCTTTTGCAAGTCGTCACGAACCTATGCACATCCTGGTACAGTCCCGGCCACCAGTACTTCCCCTTTAGCTTCTCAAATGTGGCCCACATTTTGTGGTGTCCGGCCCAGGGACTCTCGTGGTAGGCCTCTAGCAACTCCTCTTGTTCCTCCTTCTTCGCCACCACTCGGAGCGGGATGTCGTCCCTCTTCTTCAGGTGCTTCCATATGTACCCGTCCCGAAGGAAGAATCGGTACGCTTTCTTCCGGATCCGGTTGGTCTCTTCCTTTGTCCACGCCGTGTCCGCTGTCATTGTTTTCAGGAGCCCGCCGATCTGGAGCCACTCCCCGTCATACTTGCTCTCGTCGAATTCGTTAAGCGCCGGAGTGCTCCCCTTTCTGGTTGTCACATATGCCGCCTCGAAGAAATCTACGCCGACTTCCTTGTCCTCTGAAACCATGTCGTCCTCGTTTTCGAACCTCGCCCTTGAGAGCATGTCGGCCATGGCATTGTCCTTTCCGGAAATGTGTTGTATCTCCGGATTCAGGGACTTCATGTACGCTATCCACTTGAGCATTGCCAGGTCCAGCGTCACGCATCCAGAAACCATGCCGAGAATCGGCAAGCAGTTTGTCTCGATTATTACCTCTATCCCGATCAGGTAGTCTTTATCGGCCTTCATCGCCGATACGATACCCCAGAGTTCACGTTTAACCTGGGCGTATCCTCGTTGTCGCTCACTGAGGACCTTCGCGCCGAACCGGATGGGGAACCTCGTGCCAACATCATCCTCTTGATTGATCACCCACCCGATCCCAGTCGGGCTCGAGTCCACCGTCACATAGATGGGGACGCCCTTGCCATAAGCCACTTTACGGAGAGCTGGTGCTACAGTAAGCGCCTCCTTTAGTATTCGGACCGACTCCGTGTGCTCCGTCCTCCACTCGAACCTATGCCCTTTCTTCAATAGCCCGTAGAGTGGCTCCGCAACATGCGCATAGTGTGGAATCCAAATGTGGTAGAACGCGCACGCCCCCAAGAATCTGCGGACCTCCGTAACCAACCCGCAGTCGTCCTTCATTGTGGAGATGGCTTCTACCTTTGCCGGAGACGGTTTCCTACCGTAAGGCCCGCACAGGTGTCCGACCACCAAGATCTCTGACTGCCCGAACGCCAGTTTTTCTCCGGAGAAGGTGAGTTGTGCACTCTCGAGCCTCTGCAGCACCTTCTTGCGGTCGTTGATGTGGTTCACTACGAACCTCCGGCATCCGTCCGGGCCGACAATCTCATCCGCATCTCCCACTAGAAACCCCTTTATCGGGATGTCGTCCAAGAATGGCATGGTGATGTCCGGGATGCAGTCCCTCAGCACTTTGTTCATTGCGTTCACCATATGCGCCACCGAGTTCGTCCCGCCATCTGGTAGGGTACACATCCGTACTAGGCCGAGAGGGGTTCGCATCGTCGTGACATCCCTGCTCTCCACGGCTAGCTAGAACTGGTCGTACCCCGAGTACAAGTCACCGACCGAATAGATCGACCTCCCAGGGAAGGCCTCCGCGAACTCGTCTATGGTCGGTCTGATCCCTGCATAACGGATGGTCACCCTGTTAACCGGTTGCAGGTCCTGAATGAAGCGCAGCGTGCCGTTCTTCTTCGGCACCGTAAACCACCGATTCGAATACGGGGCACTCGACGGTTCGAGGATGCCCATCTCCACCTTTTGCTTCAGAAGCTCCATCAACTTCGATATGTGAGCTCTCGGCACCGGAATTGTTTTGAGATTCCACGGTACATGCGGTACCGTAAAGATCACCATCGGTTCGACGATCGTCAGGTCTACGCACCCAATCTCCTCCGGCGAGAACGCGAAGGCTTTCCCATGCCTTCCGAGCATTCTCCGAAACCTGTTCTCCTCCGCCGTCAGTCGTAAGCCACCCCCACCGACCTTGAGCTCCCATAGCGTTATGTCGGTGAACCGGTGCCCTATGCCAGCCGGATTCCGTAAACTTGGGTCCGACGCGACCCCCTTTATCTGCTCCTCGCTGCCCTCCGGCAAGGGTGTCGCGACCAGCCTTACCTTCCGGTCCACAATCTTGTACTTTGTACTCACACGAGCTGTCCGATCCGACCCGATCCTTTCCCCAAAGTCCGTTGTCGTGAAGAAAACCGTCCCCAGGCGCAAACCGTGTATAGTGTGTGTGAACCGGCCCTTACACATGGGCACGTCCCTTGTCGTATAGTAGGTAGGAAGGCGCAAAGGTTAGATCCTAGGTAGCAATATTCTATAGGGAGAATCGAGGAGTATCTCTATCCGAAAGGATAGAGAATTAATGTGATGTAAACGGGCAAGATGGCCTCCCTCTTTGAGCTATAAAAAAGAGGGAGATGGGGGAGAGAGGGATCGCGCGCTAGAGGGGACGAAGTGCTGCCGGACTGGAACCGAGCTCTTCTCCTCTTTCGTTCTCCATAAGCTTTCTTTGCGCAGGTTCTTGAGAGGTTGATTCTGCTCCGTGGAACGCCCGTGTGCTTCCAGGAGAATCTCCATCTTGCTCCCCTGTATGCGTGGGTGATTAGGCGTCGACACCCGACTCGCCGACCTGATCGGCTGTAACCGTCCAAGTCATCTGCATACATATATTTATATATGTGTTCTTATACTCTACCTCCTACCCCAACATGTGTCTCTTGTGTTGATCGGGCTGCGTTCCCGCGCGCTTCTTTGTCTATCCGTGTGTGAGCGTCTCTCTCTCTCTCTCTCTCTCTCTCTCTCTCTCTCTCTCTCTCTTCTCACCTATTCCTCGGTGCAAGACCCCAGTGGTCCCATCTTGTTCTCCACGCACGCGCGTAACAACGCGACATATTTGGTGAACCCGACGTGAACAGGCGGCAGAGGAGTAGAAGATGAGGGGGTCGGACCTTGCAGAAGCCATGGCTTCGGCTGTGGACTGTATAGTGAGTGTGCGCGAAGGCACCGGCGCCCTTGATAGGGCTATCGAGGCGGTTGTCGGTACGATCTGCCGGTTTAGTGGGAAGGATGCCACGAGCTACGTGGCGTCCTACCGGGCTGAGATGGTAATAAGGGACATTCCGAAAGAGAGGCAACTAGCCGGATTCCCTCGAGTGGCGATGCCGGGCATCCATGCGGAGGTGCTCGAGGTACGGGCCGAGAGCCGGACCTAGGAAGAGTTCGAAGGTCGGCTCCTCGAAAGATACGGGCTTGAAGATGCGCTTCGACTTTCGAAGCGGGACTTCATGGAGTGGGTGGAGACCCCCGACAAAGGAAGGAATGCGTCAGTGCTCCTTCGGGAGTTTGAGGAACGCTTCGCGCGCCTCTCGGTGCATGACCAGACCGTTCTGGACACAAGCCGTGTCCTATTGTTTGTTAAGTTGGTTGACGAGCGGGATTGGGAGCAGGTAGGCCTCCTGTTGGAGACTGACGACGGGCTAACGGCCGACTGGGCCGTGGTGAAAAGGGTCTGTGGCCGTTTCGAAAAACGGCGGGAATGGGTTGACAAAGGGTCGACAAGGGCGGGCTCTGTCGCAGCAAGGAAGCTCGAGCCAACACCACCAACGCGAAGGGAAGAGACCCGAGATTGGCTGGAGACCGGGTCGGCTTCAACCGGCATGGTCAAGGGCTCAATCGGGGGAGCAGCTCTGGAGGAGCTAACGCGGATGGTAAAGGATCTCCAGATCGCCCAGCCACGGAGGGATGGTGGCGAACAGGCCCGTGACCGACGACCTCTGGATGAAAACATGTGCATGTGGTGTGATGCGGTCGGGCACATCCGGAAGGACTGCGGGGACTTCGCCGAGGCGGTGAGAAGCAACGTGGTGTACCTGTGGAACGGTCGGGTGCATGCCAGCGAGACCCGAAGGGCCTTGAATCTGAACGTCGGGCGAGGGGGTAGGAAAAGGTTGATGGAGGAGGCGGAGACCGTCCACTACTCGGCGTCAGTTGGTATTCGGGTCGGAGGTGGCGAGGCCCCGAAGACGAACAAAGCCGGATTCTGCCCGACGATGCTAGAAGGCCTCGTCGGCGCACGACTAAGGAAAGAAGAGGTGGAACGCGCGGAAAAACGGGTCTGGGAGGTGACCCGGTGGAGTGACCCGGTGGAAGAAAAGACGGGCTTCGTCGAAGCCGCTTGTCAAAACTACGAGGCTCTAGTGGAGGACAAGCGGATAGGGAAAACCGGAGGGGCTCGGCCCTCGCAACGATATGAAACTCGGTTCGGGCAAAGGCGGAATGAGGCCGGTGTAACTGGCGCCCAGGATAATCCCAAGAGGGGCGGATACCGGCTGGGCACAGAAATCGAAAGAACCCCGGACCTGCGAAAGGTCCTGGAAGAACGAATCCTCAACAGCAAGGTGGAACTGTCGCTGAGGGAAGCGCTCGGGATCGCCAAGAAGGAGTTCCACGACTCCATCGTAGACTTGGTGAAGAGGAAGAGGCTGTCAATGGAGGAAGAACCGGAGAAGCCGGTGGAGGTGCGAACGACGCACATAGAGGACATGACGCTGGATGACGAGTTGGTGGAGAGCCACTATTCGAGGCCGCACTGGGCCAGAGCGACTACGGAGACCCCCGTGAAGATCGGAGAGGTTCATGAACCGGTGGTGGCGTTGGTAGACCACGGTTCAGAAATCAATTTGATGTCCATGGACTTCTACAAGAAAGGGAAATGGCCGATCAACACCAAGCACGGATGGAAGATACGGGCAGCGACGCGTGGCACCGAAGAACTGCATGGAGCCTGCCCGAATGTACGAGTAAACATCGGCGATGTCGAGATTGACCAGCACTTCTTCGTGCAGGAGACGTCCTCACATCCGGTTATACTAGGAGAACCGTACATCACGGCAGCACGGATGGAGACCAAGGTGCTGGACAACGGCTCGGCCTATGCAAGGGTCAAGAGCCAGGATGGGCGTCACTCAGTCCAGTTCCTGACGGTGAGACCGACCCATGAGCGGAACCGTGAGACCCTCGGGGGCGAAAGCCGAGAGAATTTTTAGAGATGGCTATCAAGGTGTGGGGCCGCGATAGTCCGGACACTCCGGGAGAACCCCACAAGTGTACGATAGCGAAGAAGACCTGTACTATAAGTAGGAAATTTTGGTTCTCCGACAACGGAGGGTATACGATAGTTGACGTTGTTGGGCGGAAGAAGAAGAGGGCGGAGGAGCGACTTCGGGCATGTGGCATCCTCGGCCTTGGAGAGGAAATCAACGAAGCCGTGGAGGCGGTCTCTTTCGACGATACCTTGGGGAAGCTGCGAGAGGTAGTCGGAGGAGTCTTTAAAGAGGACCGGACGATTCCGGTATGTTCGGAAAAGATGTATGAGGTCATCGCGGACTTCAAAAGAGGGCTCGAGTCAGTTCGAAAGGCCCGAGTGGACACGAGGTACAAGACTGTGGACCAGAAGGTGAGGCCAGTCGCGGCTCCCTTGCCGGAGGGCAGCGAGTTGCGAATAAAGGGGGTTGCGTCGGACCCGAGTTTACGAAATCCAGCCCGCATAGGATACACGTTCACTGACATAACGCTACGGGAGCTCAAGGTTGGTGGGGGCGGCTTCCTACTGCCGACGGAGGAAGACCGGTTTCGGGGAATGCTCGGAAGGCACGGGAAGGCTTTCGCATTCTCGCCGGAGGAGATCGGGTGCGTAGACCCGACAGTCGTGGAACCGATGGTGATATTCACGGTACCGCATGTGCCGTGGAGTCTCAAACCGATTCCAGTACCCAGAGCTCACATCCCGAAGCTGATGGAGCTGTTAAAGCAGAAGGTCGAGATGGGAATCCTCGAACCTTCAAGTGCCCCATACTCGAATCGTTGGTTTACCGTGCCGAAGAAGGACGGCATGCTGCGCTTTATTCAGAACCTGCAGCTGGTCAACAAGGTGACCATTCGAAACGCAGGAATTGGACCGACAATAGACGAGTTCGCGGAGGCCTTCGCCGGAAGGTCGATTTACTCGGTCGGTGATCTCTACTCGGGGTACGATCAGTTCCAGCTCGCCATAGAGAGCAGAGACATCACGATAATGCGAACTCCTCTCGGCCTAGTACGGATGTGTACCCTGCCGCAAGGAGGGACGAACTCGATGGCTCACATCGTGAACGCAATGAACAAAGTGTTGAGGGATTGTACCCCGGACATCACCATGCCGTTTTTGGACGACGTCCCGATCAAGGGATGCCCGGTGGAGGAAAGGGACGAGACGATCGGACCGGACGGATGCCGGAAATTCGTGGCGACGCACATCGATGACTGTGAGAAGGTGCTGCAGAGGTTGGAGGGAGCAAGGCTCACCTTCTCCAAGGGAAAATCAGCCTTCGGGCAATCAGAGATCATGGTCGTCGGACACCTATGCGGGCCGTACGGCCAGAAACCGTCTCCTGCTAAGGTAGAAGCCATCTCCGCGTTGAGGAACGACTGCAGCTCGGTCACGGAGGTTCGGAGGTTCGGAGGTTCTTCGGAGTGTGCGCGTTCTACCACATATGGATCCCGCAGAGGTTCATGGGTTCGGAGGTTCTTGGGAGCTCTGGGGTATCGTTTCGGGGCAAAGGTAATTATCGAGACGGACTGCCTACCAATTCTGGGCATGGTTTCCGGATGCGCGACACCGGACCTGGCAATGCTCAGGTGGATAGCGTACTGTTGAAAATAATCGACACTTTCTAAACTCCACTTCTCGGCCACAACCAAGGAAACACACGAATCGTTGTTGCAGAAAATGGGAAATGCAAAAAATAAGTGGACACGCGATTTAACGTGGAAAACCCTGTACGGGAAAAATCACGGGAGTGCAAGGCTCCAACTATCACTATACGCTGGGAAATATACAATGGCGAGCTGCAAGGCGACGACCTTGAGCTCGCTATCCTCGCCACAGGCGGCGGTATTACACAGAGGCGTCGACCTCTTCCTCTCTCGCGCTCTATCTCTCTCACGGCTGCTCTCTCTTCACTCCTCTTGAGTGGAAAAACAGAAAAATGAGTAGCAACATAAAAACTGTTTGCCCTAAGTCATATTTATACACATATGACTTTCGGGCTATTTACAACTATAGCCTCAAGGGCCCTTGGCAAACATATTCACAGATATGTCCCCGCATCCGGATCTCTCTCCGGGTACATTCGTCATCCGGCTCCGAAGCCGGGGTCTTCATCATCCGGTTCCGAAACCGCAACCGGGCTTGTCGGCATTCATCTCCGACATCCGACCATCCCATCCGGAAGGGACCGTAATCCCAACAAACTCCCCCTTCACTTCGGCATGGGATGTCTCTCCAATCCGATCCTCTTCCGGCATGCTTCCAGCTTGTCGGGTGTGAGCACCTTGGTCAGCATATCCGACCCGTTCTCGTCCGTGTGGATCTTCGTCAGCACGAACTCCTCGTCTTCTATCCTTTCCCGGATCCAGTGATATCTTCGCTGGATGTGCTTCGTCCGGGAGTGATAGGCCGCGTTCTTCGCAAGGTGGATTGCACTCTGACTGTCGCAGTAGAGTCGGTACTCCTCCTGCCGGATACCGAGCTCTCTAATGAAGTCCTTCATCCATATTATTTCCTTGCCGGCTTCAACAGCCGCCATGTACTCCGCCTCCGTGGTTGACAACGCAACCGTCTTCTGCAGCCTCGACTGCCATGAAACAACTCCCCCTGCATACGTCATCACATACCCTGATGTGGACCGGCTGGTATCTGCATCAGCCGACATATCCGAATCGGTGAAGCCGTCGAGTTCGGGCTTACCGGAGCCGAATCGGAGGCACACATTTGCTGTGCCCTTCAGGTATCGGAGTATCCACTTGGCCGCGTTCCAATGCTCTTTGCCGGGATTGCTCATGTACCGGCTCACCACTCCGACTGCATATCCTATGTCCGGTCGGGTACACACCATTGCGTACATCAAGCTCCCGACGGCAGAGGCATATGGTACTTTCATCATGTCCTCCTTCTCAACCTTTGTCTTGGGGCTTTGCTTGCTGGACAACTTGCAGTTTGCCGGGAGTGTTGACCCGACCGGTCTTGCTTCCGACATGTTGAACCGGTGAAGCACCTTTGTCACGTACTTCTCCTGTGACAGCCACAACTGCTTCTTCTTCCGGTCCCGGATGATGTGCATCCCTAGTATTTGCCTCGCCGGACCCAGGTCCTTCATTGAGAAGGTTCGGTGAAGAGCCTTCTTCAGCATCCCTATCTTGACCTGGTCCCGTCCGACGATCAACATGTCGTCTACGTACAGGAGGAGTATTAGAAAGTCTCCTCCTTCGAACTTCTTCACAAACACGCAGTGGTCGGACTGCGTTGTCGTAGTGTATTTCGTACACTACGTGAAAAAGGAAAAATAATATAACCGATTTAATTACATATAAATAAATAAAATAAGAATATCAAAATATTTATCACGTGCATAGGGCAAGATTTGAACCTGTACCTCCACGTAGCCAAACCTCAACTTTACCATTATGCTACCTTATCTTTAGTGTTCTACAAATAGATTTAATAACTATAAGTGCTTTATTTACACATACCTTTATTAAAAGGTAAATCATGTATTTTTAGAGTGCGTGAATATTTTATAGAAAAACGCTAGCAACTAAAAAGTGACTCATGCACATCTAGCGTGCATGAGCACTATATTTAGCAAATAAAAGCAAGGATTAGAAAAGCATCACATGCACATTTAGTGTGCATGAACATATTAGAAAAAAGCATGTAGCTATGCTTAGTCTCTCCCATCACTATATAAGGATGGGGAGCACATTGTAGTTTTTGTTGATTATTTTTCTATAATGATCAATCAATCTAAAATATTCGTGGGATTCACGAATTTGCTAAAATAATTCTCTCTTACTACCTAAAATATTGACTAAATATACTAAACTCGTGGGATTCACGAGATTCTTATCTTATAACTCTTTATACCTATTCTTTACTAGCCTTATTTGTATTTTTCTTTCCTCCTAGTCCAAAACCTCGGCGGTTCCCACCCGACTCACGCAACGATCCGGAGCCAAAAGGCACGACACAGTTGGTGAACCCGACGTGAAGGCAGGTGGCAAGGAGATGGAGAATCAACAAGAGGCGATGAACATGATGATGATGATGTTCGAGCGGATGCTACAAGAACAACGAGCGATGTCGGAGATCACGGGGGCAGTAAAGCGGCTCGTACAACGAAATGGACAATTCAACGGAAACGATGTGTCATGCTATCTACGTGACTACAAAGGGGAGATGATGCGATGTGGGATACCGGAAGGATTGCAAGTGATATCCTTCAGTCGGGTAGCCACGGATGAGCTACAAGAGAGAATCCACAAGATACGGCAACAAAACTCGACATGGGGGTCATTCGAAGAAGCTTTACGAGAGGCATATGATTACAAGAGATCGAAGGGACAAGATCGGCGAAAATTCGACGAATGGGTGGCATCGGAGAAGACCCACCGAAGTGCAACACAAGCATTCCTAGAGTTCGAGCATCGTCTTGCTCGACTCTCGGAGCGGGAACAACGGTTGGTGGGGGAGGATAAAGTCCTAATGTTCGTAAAATCGATCGATCGAAAAGAAAGGATGGACATCGGGATCGAACTCGAAGACGATGACGGTGCGAACGGTCTTACCGAGGATTGGGCCAAAGTCGAAAGGGTATGCCGAAGACATGATGAGAGGAAGATGAGAATCTCGTCAACAACGACATGGCCCATGAAGGATGGTCGATTGAGGAAAAACGATGAAGCCGATATGAAGGCCGAAATACAACATGATGGTGCGACGGAAGAGGGTGTAAAACAAGCTACCCTCTTGTCTTGCGAAAGAACAACGACAAAGGATAAGGCCGATAACCCAAGTGTAGAAGAAGATTTCGGAATACAAGTGTCCGAAACATCAGGTGAAAAAGGGGTAAGCATAATTGATGTTTCCATAATTGATGCAGTGAAAGAGAGCAAGGAGGACTTGATTGAGGAGGTCACCAAGAAAGATGACATCGAATCGAAGGTGGCTATGGACGAATCAACGACGGATGGCCATATCGAGATTTCTCCACCGCTGATTCCAGAGACTCCGGCGGTTGCGTTCGAAAGGCAACGTGAGACCGAAGAGACGGAAGGTGGCGGAGAGAAAACAAAGGTCGAAGTCGATGCATACGACAGAGAGATAGCCGAGAATATGGCTATGGGTGAAACAATGGAGGATGATAATACTGAGGATTCCTGCCCACTAATCCTAGAGACTTCGGCGGTTGTGTCTGAGAAGCAAGGTGAGACCGGAGAGACAGGAGGTGGCGGCAAGAAAGGTAAAGTCGGAAGCCGGTTCGGATGGAAGGTGATCCGGACGGGATTCCGATCCGAAAGAAAGCCGAACCGGGTAAAAGACGATTCGGCCAAAAGACGAACCGAAAGAAAGCCGAACCGAAAGGAAGAGAATTCGGCCGAAAGACGACCCGAAAGAAAGCCGACCCGAAAAGGGGTCGACTCGGTCAAAACCGATCGACCGAGTCTGACTTGGCCGAACGCGAATATGGATGGAAGCCGACCTAGCCGAAAGCCGATCGGACGAGACCGATCCGAAAAGAAGCTAATCCGACTCAACCGGAGGTTGGACCAGTCGAGGCTGGTGAAAACGAGGAAAAGAAAGCCAACCGAAACCGAAACCGATAGATCGAAACCGGGCCGGAAGGAGACCGACTCAATCGAAACCGAACAACCGATTCCGATTCGGCCGAATACGAATCCGATCGGAAGCCGATCAAACCGAAAGTTGATCGGACGAGAGCGATCCGGAAAAAAGTCAAGGTTGATGAAGACAAGAAAGAGGCCAGTAAAAGACACTACCACGAATGACAAGGGCCAAGAATATGACGAGAGAGAACAAAGAATATGGTGGATTGGATGGCGACAATGGTTCGGGTGGAAAGAATGGGTCTACTCAAAATGGAGAGACAAAGTTGACATAGCGGGACAAACGGAGGATGAAGGGGAGACAACGAGCATCGGCAACTTCGGCACATACCGGAGGATGTGCGGGTTCGGAGGGGGCGAGTGTCGTAGTGTATTTCGTACACTACGTGAAAAAGGAAAAATAATATAACCGATTTAATTACATATAAATAAATAAAATAAGAATATCAAAATATTTATCACGTGCATAGGGCAAGATTTGAACCTGTACCTCCACGTAGCCAAACCTCAACTTTACCATTATGCTACCTTATCTTTAGTGTTCTACAAGAATAGATTTAATAACTATAAGTGCTTTATTTACACATACCTTTATTAAAAGGTAAATCATGTATTTTTAGAGTGCGTGAATATTTTATAGAAAAACGCTAGCAACTAAAAAGTGACTCATGCACATCTAGCGTGCATGAGCACTATATTTAGCAAATAAAAGCAAGGATTAGAAAAGCATCACATGCACATTTAGTGTGCATGAACATATTAGAAAAAAGCATGTAGCTATGCTTAGTCTCTCCCATCACTATATAAGGATGGGGAGCACATTGTAGTTTTTGTTGATTATTTTTCTATAATGATCAATCAATCTAAAATATTCGTGGGATTCACGAATTTGCTAAAATAATTCTCTTACTACCTAAAATATTGACTAAATATACTAAACTCGTGGGATTCACGAGATTCTTATCTTATAACTCTTTATACCTATTCTTTACTAGCCTTATTTGTATTTTTCTTTCCTCCTAGTCCAAAACCTCGGCGGTTCCCACCCGACTCATGCAACGATCCGGAGCCAAAAGGCACGACAGCGTTTTGAGGTACCCTTCGTCGGTCATGAAAGAGTCGAACTTCCGGTACCATTGCCGGGGAGCCTGCTTCAGTCCGTAAAGGCTCTTCTTCAACCGGCATACCAGGTGCTCCTTCCCTTTCTTCTCGAATCCTTCCGGTTGCTGCATGTAGATCTCTTCTTCGAGGTCGCCGTGAAGGAATGCCGTCTTCACGTCCATCTGTTCTACCTCGAGGTCCATGCTTGCCGCTATGCTCAGCACCGTCCGGATGGAGGTCATCTTCACTACCGGGGCAAATATCTCGTCGAAGTCGACGCCCTTCTTCTGCTGGAACCCCTTCACCACGATCCTGGCTTTGTATCTCGGGAGGTTTCCGGCATCTCCCGGTTTCAGCTTGAACACCCACTTGTTTCGAAGTGCCCGCTTTCCTTTCGGCAACTCCACAAGTTCATATGTGTGGTTCTCATGCAGGGAATCCATCTCCTCCTGCATGGCACTTAACCACCTGCGGCTATGGGTGTCAAGCTTTGCCTCTTCAAAGCTCTCTGGCTCCCCTTCGTCGGTTAGCAGTACGTGCTCTGGTTCCGGAAATCTCCGGGGGGCCCTTCTCTCTCTTAGAGGATATCTTCGTTCCGGAGCTTCGGTAACCGGCTCCTCCGTTTCCTCTTCATCCGAATCCATTTCGGGATCGGGGCCGGTTCCGGTATCAGTTTCATCTCCCTCGGCCGGTTCTGTTTCTTCACCGTCTTCGGCCGGATCCTCGAGTGTTAACCGGTCCCTTGCCGGTCGGGACTGCTCCTCGTAGAGTTGATCCTCACCGGTCGACTTGGAGCTCTTCATCTTCTTCTCCGACTCCCAGTCGGCGAGTGTCTTGTCCTCCATGAAGATGATATCTCGACTCCTGAATGTCTTCTTGTCGACCGGGTCCCATACTCGGTAGCCGAACTCGTCATCGCCGTAACCGAGGAATATGCATGGCCGGGTCTTTGGATCTAGCTTTCCTCTCCGGTCCTTAGCCACATGCACATATGCGAGACACCCGAACACCTTCAGATGCCGGTAGGATACTTCCCTACCGGTCCACACTCTCTGCGGCGTGTCTCCGTCCAAAGGTACTGAGGGTGATCTGTTTATCACGTATGTCGCCGTCGACATCGCCTCAGCCCAAAACCCCTTGGGTAATTCCGCATGCGCCAGCATACTCCGGACCCTCTCCATTATGGTCCGGTTCATCCTCTCGGCCAGCCCGTTCAGTTCCGGCGTCTTCGGCACAGTAAACACGAGCCGGATTCCCTTCGAGCGACAGTACTCCGCGAACTGCCCCCGGTATTCCCCTCCGTTATCCGCTCGTATCGCTTTCAGCTTCTTGCCGGATTCCCTTTCCACTCTCGCGTGGAGTTCTTTGAAGACGGACAACACTTGGTCCTTTGTCTTCAGCGGTGCCGTCCACAGCTTCCGGCTATGGTCATCTATGAATGTGACGAAGTACTGGGCTCCGCCATGTGACTTCGTTTCTACCTGACACACGTCGGTGTGCACCAACTCCAATGGTGCGCTACGTCTCGTCGGTGGCCTTGAGCGGAAGGAGGTCCGGTTTTGCTTACCGGCCAGGCAATCGGTGCACTTCTCCAGGTGCACGTGCTTCACTGGAATAAGGTTGTCTTCTGCAAGCCTCTTCATCCCCTTCTCACTCATGTGGCACAGTCTCTTGTGCCATAGCTCACCGGCAATGTCGGCTGCCACGTTCAGTTCCTCCGGACATAGCCGGGAATTCATCAGGTACAGTGTGTTGACCTTCCGGGCCCGAGCCACTATCAGGCTCCCTTTGCTGAACTTCATGACCCCATTCCGGATGCTACCCGTGTAGCCTTCATCGTCTAGCCTCCCGGCCGAAATCAGGTTCAATCGAACCTCCGGAACGTGTCGGACATCCTTCAACAGCATCTTGCATCCGGTTGATGTCATCAGCCACACGTCTCCTATGCCGGCAATCCAGCACGTACCTTCATTTCCCATCCGGACATAGCCATGCTCACCAGCTGTGTAGGATGAGAAGTATCTTCTTTCCGGGGTCAGGTGGAACGACGCTCCGGAATCGACCACCCAGGTAGTCTCATCGCCGGCAATGTTTAGTTCACCTTCTTCGGTGATGAGCATGATTTCCTCTTCACTTGCCGCGAATGCCGTCGTTCCTTTCCGGTCCTACCCTCGCCGATCCGAACCATTTCGGTCTGTGGCTCCCCGGTAAGCACCGTTCCGTTCTGAAGACTTCTTCGAATCGGTGTCGTCGGCTCCGTTGTCTTTTCGGTAATGCCGACAATTCTTTCGGAAGTGCCCCAGCTTCCCACAGTGGAAGCATGTGGGCCTTCCTCTTGACTGCGACCGGGTCCCCGACTTCTCCCGTCTTTGCGGACTCCGGTTCCGTTGTCTTCCCCGATCCGATTCGGTAAACAACATCTTCGGATCGGAGGCCGGTTCTTTATCTCTCCGACGCGCTTCTTCGTTTAAGATACTTGTCTTTACCGTTTGTAGGGACAAGTTATCTTCGGTGCAGGAGGTGCTGAGAGTCACCACCAAGTTCTCCCAGCTTTCCGGCAATGTACACATCAGAATGATGGCTTGCATTGCATCCTCCAGCGGGAACTTGATCGCCGCAAGCTGGTTCACGAATCCCATGAACGTGCTTACGTGTTCCACCATACTCTCGCCGTCCCGGTACTTGAGGTTCACTATCTTCCTCATCAAGGAGGTCCGGTTCAACGCATTCTTCCTCTCGTAGAGGCCCGACAGCTTCCGCCACATCTCATATGCGTTGGTGTCGTTCGCCACATGTTGTAGAACGCTCACGTCGACGTATTGCCGAATGGTTGCAACGGCTTTCCGGTTCAGAAGCCTCCATTCCGACTCAAGTACCCCCTTCGGTATTTCCGACCTGTCAATCGGTTCGTACAGGTCCCGAACAATCAGAAGATCCTCCATCTTGATCTTCCAGTCGGCGTAATTCTGCGCATTCAGCACCATCATCCCCGGCTGCCCGCTGCCGCCGCCTTCCATTTTCTGCAGCAACTCGCTCTGATACCAGTTTGTTGAAAATAATCGACACTTTCTAAACTCCACTTCTCGGCCACAACCAAGGAAACACACGAATCGTTGTTGCAGAAAATGGGAAATGCAAAAAATAAGTGGACACGCGATTTAACGTGGAAAACCCTGTACGGGAAAAACCACGGGAGTGCAAGGCTCCAACTATCACTATACGCTGGGAAATATACAATGGCGAGCTGCAAGGCGACGACCTTGAGCTCGCTATCCTCGCCACAGGCGGCGGTATTACACAGAGGCGTCGACCTCTTCCTCTCTCGCGCTCTATCTCTCTCACGGCTGCTCTCTCTTCACTCCTCTTGAGTGGAAAAACAGAAAAATGAGTAGCAACATAAAAACTGTTTGCCCTAAGTCATATTTATACACATATGACTTTCGGGCTATTTACAACTATAGCCTCAAGGGCCCTTGGCAAACATATTCACAGATATGTCCCCGCATCCGGATCTCTCTCCGGGTACATTCGTCATCCGGCTCCGAAGCCGGGGTCTTCATCATCCGGTTCCGAAACCGCAACCGGGCTTGTCGGCATTCATCTCCGACATCCGACCATCCCATCCGAAAGGGACCGTAATCCCAACACGTACATCAAGTCCCTGAATCCGGAAATACGACACATTTCCGGGAAAGACAACGCCATGGCCGACATGCTTTCAAGGGCGAGGTTCGAAAACGACGACAGCATGGTTTCACAGGATGAGGAAGTCGGCGTGGACTTCTTCGAGGCGGCTTACGTGACAACCAACGGGGAATGCTCTCCAACGCTTAACGACTTCGACGAGAGCAAGTATGACGGGGAGTGGTTGCAGATCGGCGGGTTCCTGAAAACAATGACACCAGACGCGGCATGGACAACGGACGAGGCCAACCGGATTCGGAAGAAAACCTACCGATTCTTTCTCCGGGACGGATACATCTGGAAGCACCCAAAGAAGAGGAACGGCATCCCGCTCCGAGTGGTGGCGAAGAAGGGGTAACAGAAGGATTTGCTGGCGGCGTACCACGATAGCCCGTGGGCTGGACACCGTGGAACGTGGGCCACGTTCGAAAAGCTAAAGGGGAAGTACTATTGGCCGGGACTATACCGGGACGTGCATCGGTTCATGACAACTTGGGAAAGCTGTCAGGTGCACTCCATGATCCGACATCGGGACGAGCTTCACGCGACCTACCCTCCGACCATCCACTTCAAGTGGATGGTGGATTTGGTGACGATGCCGATGGGGGTAGGACAGATGCGGTATCTGGTGCTGGCTTGGGAAGATCGAACGAACCAGGTTGAAGGCCGAGCCCTGCAGAACAAGACGACGGCATCCGTGTGCCGGTTTTTGATTGAGGACGTGGTATGCCGATACGGGTGCGTAGGGAAGATCGTGGCTGACCGTGGTGAGTTGGACGCAGAAGAAGCCGAAGAGCTGTTCGACCGGCTAGGAGTCAAAATTTCGCTCACCACAGCGTACAATCCGGAGGCGAACGGGAAGATGGAGCACGGACACGGGCCAATTGTCAAAGCGCTAGTACGGGCATGCGGAGGCTGAGTCGGGGACTGGCCACGGCTACTACCTTACGCCTTGTGGGCGGACCGGACTACACACAGTTCGGTAACCGGGTTCATGCCGGCCGAGCTGATGTTCGGACAGAAGCCGATCATGCCAACAGAGCGAACGATCTCCTCGTGGGCCACGGTGGACTGGAGGGATGAGATGAGCTGGGAGGAGCTATTGGCAGCGCGGATTCGACAGCTCGAGCGGAGGCCGGAAGACGTAGAGCGAGCCGCGGAGAAACTTCGGGTAGCGAGGATAAGGAGCAAAGCCCGGTTCAACCGAGCACACCGACTCCGGCCAAGGAAGATCGAGGAAGGCCACTCGGTGCTAGTCTACGACAGCAGCCTCAACAATCAGCACAGGGCCACGCGGAAGGTTGCGAGGAGGTGGTTCAGGCCTTACGTAGTAACAGGCGCCAACGGCAATGGGACATACCATCTCGTAGAGCTCGACGGTACGAGAATGGCGATACCGCTGGCGGGGAAGAGGATCAAAGCGTTCAAGAAATGACACAATGGTGAGCCGGAGCTAGGAGGCACGGACAGCAACGACGAGCAGCCCGAGGCGGAAGACGAACCATTTAACGAGGAATAAAAGCAAGGACCGGTTTTCTTCAAGCCGGAACCCAAATTTTGGCGCATACCGGTGGATGTGCGGTTAGGTGGGGGCGGATGTCGTGAAGAAAACCGTCCCCAGGCGCAAACCGTGTATAGTGTGTGTGAACCGGCCCTTACACGTGGGCACGTCCCTTGTCGTATAGTAGGTAGGAAGGCGCAAGGGTTAGATCCTAGGTAGCAATATTCTATAGGGAGAATCGAGGAGTATCTCTATCCGAAAGGACAGAGAATTAATGTGATGTAAACGGGCAAGACGGCCTCCCTCCTTGAGCTATAAAAGAGAGGGAGACGGGGGAGAGAGGGATCGTGCGCTAGAGGGGACGAAGTGCTGCCGGACTGGGACCAAGCTCTTCTCCTCTGTCGTTCTCCATAAGCTTTCTTTGCGCAAGTTCTCGAGAGGCTGATTCTGCTCCGTGGAACGCCCGTGTGCTTCCGGCAGAATCTCTATCTTGCTCCCCTGTATGTGTGGGTGATTAGGCGTCGACACCCATCTCGCCGACCTGATCGGCTGTAACCGTCCGAGTCATCTGCATACATATATTTATATACGTGTTCTTATACTCTACCTCCTGCCCAACTTGTGTCTCTTGTGTTGATCGGGCTGCGTTCCCGCGTGCTTCTTTGTCTATCCGTGTGTGAGCGTGTCTCTCACTCTCTCTCTCTCTTCTCACCTATTCCTCGATCCAAGACCCCAGTGGTCCCGCCTTGTTCTCCACGCACGCTGTCGGGGTAGTTGTGGTTCGTGCGGCGAAGTCGCAGGGACGAAGGTTAAGGGGAGTTGAAGGAACTTAAATTTTAATAAGGCTTGTATGGTGATGTTAGAAAGGTTAAGAGTAGCAAGAAGAAGAGTTACGAGTAATGTGCGTGTGAGAGAGAGATGAGAATAGATAGAAGATAGAGACAATATATGATTCAAGAAGCAAGATAGAGACAAAATATGATTTAATAAGGAAGATTGAGACAAAGTATGAATCAAGGAGCAAGAGTATTTGATATAAACATGATGTATATTAAAAAGAAAATATTTTACCAACTTTACAATCCTTGATCGCAAACTGAACACATTCTCTACCGACCCTTGATTTGAACCCACGACCTCAACTTCGAAACGAGAGGTTCTCCACCCAATGAGCTAGTCTTCTTTACTTGATGGTATTATTTTCTCACTTTCTCTTGATTCATTGATTCCCTTTTGTTTTCCTTTCCTCTCTTTTTATAAGTATTTCCATGCATATGGTAATGTCATGCATGTAATGCATGAGTTACATCTGATGCATGATCGCCATTTGGCGCACATGCATTGCATGTGATGCATGATAGCCATCATGCTCATTTGAGCTCCCATGTATTGGGATAAGTATAATGATGGATATAAGCCTAAAACAAATAACCTAGCTTAGTGGTGTATGGTTTGTGCTTGATATACAAGGTTGAGGGTTCAAGTCCCTCAATTTTACTTAATACAATATATAGCTTCATTCTTATATCATGAAGCACATTTATTATACAGTTTTACAAATAAATAGCCTAGCCTAGTGGTATGTACATTGTACATCGTATATAAGGATGTGGGTTCAAGTCTCTCAAATATTATTAAATACAACATTTAAGCTCATTTTTATATCGTGAAGCACATTCTTCACGACAACGCGCGTAACAATGCGACACCGCGATGACTTCATACATTCCCATCGAACCTACCGGAACAGTCCGGTCTTCTCTAAGGTCTTCACCGATCACCTTTCGCAACTCGCCCAAGGTGTCGTCAAAAGAGACCGCCTCCACGGCGCCGCTGATCTCTTCGTCGGGGGAGAGGACTCTGCATCCCCTAAGCTGCTCCTCCGCTTGCTTCCTTTCTCGGCCGTTGACGCCGGCCATAGTACAACCTCCATTGTCGGAGAACCAAAATTTCCTACCTATGGTACAGGTCTTCTTCTGTACTGTACATTTGTGGGGTTTTTTCGGGGTGTCCGGACTATCGCGGCCCCACGCCTTGATAGCCCTCTCTAAAAATCCTCTCAGGTTTCGCCACCGAGGGTCTCGCGGTTACGCTCATGGTTTGGTCGTACCGTCAGGAACTAAACCGAGTGACGCCCGTCCTGGCTCTTGACTCTTGCATAGGCCGAACCGTTGTCCGGCACCTTGGTCTCCATCCATGCCGCCGTGATGTATGGTTCTCCTAGTATAACTGTCAGGAATAGTACTAAAGCAAAGATGGAATTAGTAGTAAGAAGAGTAGTACTATTAGTACTAAGAGGACGGGACTGCGTAAGATTCCCGAGAGAGAGGAAGTGGGAAGAGGAGAGAGAGAGATAGGATGATGACAGCAGCTCTTATATTATATGAAAGAAGCCACCAGATGCAACTCTTCTTTATTTCCTTGTTGAGAAAGGATGCTACCGAGGGCGAAATCTGATGCGTCAGCCTCCATGATGAATGGTTTGCTTGTATCCACATGAGCTAGAATCGGTGCTGATGTAAAGGCTTTCTTAAGATGCCGAAAAGCCATATCTGCTTCTATGGACCAAAGAAATGCTTGGCCCTTCTTCGTAAGTTGTGTGAGAGGTAAAATAATCTTCGAGTAATCTTGTATAAACTTACGGTAGAAGTTAGCAAAACCTAGAAAACATTGTACATCTCGTACTGACTGTGGAATTTGCCACTCTAGTACAGTTTGGATTTTAGCTGGATCCATGGCGATGCCCTTTGAGGAGATGACGTAGCCTAGAAATTCCACTTGCTTGCAGTCAAAGCTACATTTTTCTAGCTTGGCATAAAGACCATTCTCGCGGAGTCGCTTTAGTACTAATAGTACATGAGAATCGTGCTCTTCCTGGGTCTTCGAATAAATCAATAGATCATCCAGATAAATGATCAAACAGATATCCAAGAGGTCTCTGAATATATCATTTGCCATGTGTTGGAAGACTGCGGGTGCATTGGTTAGGCCAAACGGCATAACAGTATACTCGAAATGCCCATACCGCATGCGAAAGGCGGTCTTCCACTCATCTCCCGGTCGGATCCGCACGAGATTATACGCTCCTCGTAGGTCAATTTTAGTAAAAAACATGGCACCATTAACTCGCTCTAAAAGACTTGATATAAGAGGAAGTGCACACCTATTCCGGATTGTGACTTTATTCAATCCGCGGTAATCAACGACAAGACGAAGTGAGCCATCTTTCTTCTTGACAAAGAAGATGGGTGCACCGGCCGGAGATTTCGAATGGCGGATGAACCCGCTTGCCAAGTTCTCCTCTATGTAGGCTCGAAGGACTTCTAACTCGGTGGGTGACAAGTTGTAAATTGGTCCCCATGGTGGCTCAGTTCCTGGTTGTAAATCGATGGGACAGTCATAGGGATGGTGATGAGGAAGGGTACTGGCTTTTACCTTGTCAAATACATCGGCATAAGGATGATATTTTGCTGGAAGTTGTACTGAGGAGTCCTTCTTAATAGTGCTGGAAGGATGTACTGATATTGCAAATAGGAACATTGCCTCCTTGGGTCCTTCTTCGCGTAGTTGATGGAGTGAAATGGTCGAAACTTGGTGAGTTGATTCTTGGGGTGGTCGATATCGGACTTCTCTTGTTCTCCAATCTATGGCTGAATTATGTAATTCAAACCAAGGTAATCCTAGGACAATGGGATGCTCTAGACTACTAATTATATTAAATGATATTACACACACAAAACTACCGAGGACAACTTGAATGGGTTCTGATTCTTCCACAATATTCCCGGAAGCAATGGGATGACCATCAATGACTACTACAGATGCGGGACAAGGAAGTTTTCTTAAGGATATCTGAGAAGCTTAGGCAAAATTTCGATCCATGAAACAGGAATTAGCTCCGGAATCTAAAAGTGCTAGGACGGGTACTGGGGCAGTACTTTTAGTACTAACAATGACTTGGGCTAGGAACACATTGCTAACTTGCTTGGA
The DNA here is from genome assembly GCF_043228905.1 of Azolla caroliniana. Lineage (NCBI taxonomy): Eukaryota > Viridiplantae > Streptophyta > Polypodiopsida > Salviniales > Salviniaceae > Azolla > Azolla caroliniana. Next base: position 18,765,907 of record NW_028230447.1, read on the forward strand.
AGGAATGGAACCACTAATGGGCTGTACAGATCTAGGGCTGCTGTCCAACCAAACGGCTCCTATTTTGGCTGGACTCAATCGTTTAACTCTTCATCTAATTTACTAAGGATTTCAAATTTATTTGAGATACTTGGGCTATTAGTACTATGAATACTATCAAACACTCTATTAGTACTGTTAATACTATCAGACACTCCTAAGGGAAGAATTGACTCGGGTTTAGTACAGGCTACAATTTGATTTACCTGTCTTCTTGGCCTATGGGGACAATTGATTGCGATATGCCCTGGTCCACCGCAATAAAGACATAACCGATTTGCACGTCGTCGTTGCTTTTCTTCTTCCGATAACGGGCCGCGTCGACGCATGGTATCGATCTCCATCGGTGTCGAAGTATTTGCTTGAGGTATGTCTCGTGCAAATGGTCTAGCCACGACTGCGGCGTAAGTGGGCTCCGGCCTAGCGCGTGGTATCTGTAATTGACGTTCCGAACGCCGTTCGAAGAGGCGGTTGTCACATCGGACCGCTCGACTGATTGCCTCCGTAAGAGACTTTGGTTCTTCGGGGAAGGTTAGAAGTAGATCTTTGACATCATTTCGCAGGCCATAGCTAAACTGCTCCAATAGTGCTTGATCATCCCAGGGTATGTCGGAAGCGAGTAGGTGGAAATCTGCCGCATAGGCAGAGGCTGGACGATCGCCTTGACGCAATCACCGGATCTTGTTGATCGCCGTCCTGATGTTGTCGGTGTCTCCAAAGCAGGATTTGAACTCACTAATAAAATCTTCAAAGTTATTAAGCAAGGGCGATTGTTTTTCTAGAAGGGGAGCGAACCATGCTAAGGTTGAGCCGCTAAGCAACGTGCCTATTAAGCCGACTCGGGATGCATCAGTGGGATATCGGGAAGGATGCATTTGGAGGACTAATCGTACCTGATTAAGGAATCCTCTGAATTGTGATCGCGTTCCATCAAATTTCACAAGAAGTCCAATCTTCGGCTCTTTATGAAATCCTTGGGGACTTGATCCTTGTTGTTGCAATGCCGCTTCGAGTTGTTGCACCCGTAACGCTAACTCCCCATGTTGTTGCTACGTTTGTTGCTTTTCTAGAGCGATTTGTTGCAGATCCCTTATCAGCCGTTGGTTTTCTTGTTCTAGGGCAACAAACTTTTCCTTTAGGCACTGTAACTCGGAGAAAATAGATTGATATTCTTGGGCGATAACATTAGCCATATTAGAGGGAAAAGGGTAGGAGGATGAGGGAGAACGAAAAGTAGGCTGGAGGAAAGAGGAAAACAAATTGGTTCAAACTGTCAGGAATAGTACTAAAGCAGAGATGGAATTAGTACTAAGAAGAGTAGTACTATTAGTACTAAGAGGACGGGACTGCGTAAGATTCCCGAGAGAGAGGAAGTGAGAAGAGGAGAGAGAGAGATAGGATTATGACAGCAGCTCTTATATTATATGAAAGATAAGTACAAATCGGCTAAGAGGCTTAAGACTGGTGTTGAACCAATTTGGTTCAACATAATGCCTAGTGCCTTCTTTTATAGTGTTGTCAGGAGTAATCCTGAAACTTCTAGAATGTTCCAGACAAATCCGGAATATACATTACTTTCTTATAATAAAATATAAATGAAAATAATATCCTATGAATTACAATAGATGGTGTGATGGTTAAGAGCTCGACCCATATACCATAAGGTCATGGGTTCGAGCCTTGCCATATCCTGACAATAACTGGATGTGAGGACGTCTCCTGCATGAAGAAGTGTTGGTCGATCTCAACATCGCCGATTTTCACCTATACGTTTAGGCAGGCTCCATGTAGTTCTTCCGTGGCGCGCGTCGCTGCCCGTATCTTCCAGCCGTGTTTGGTGTTGATCGGCCATTTCCCCTTTTTGTAGAAGTCCATGGACATCAAGTTGATTTCTGAACCGTGGTCCACCAATGCCACCATCAGCTCCAGGAAATCCCCGACCTTAACAGGGGTCTCTATGGTCGCTCTGGCCCAGTGCGGCCTCGAATAGTGGCTCTCCGCCAACTCGTCTTCTAGCGCCATGTCCTCTATGTGTGTCATTCGCACTTCCACTAGCTTCTCCGGCCCTGGCTCTATCGACAGCCTCTTCCTCTTCACCAAGTCTACGATGGAGTCGTGGAACTCCTTCTTGGTGATCCCGAGCACTTCCCTCAGCGACAGTTCCACTTTGTTGTCGAGGATACGTTCCTCCAGGACCTTTTGCAGGTTCGTGGTCCTTTCGATTTCCGTGCTCAACCGGTACCCGGCCTTCTTGTCTTTATCCGGTGCGCCGGTCGCACCGGCCTCATTCTGCCTTTGACCAAATCGGGTCTCGTACCATTGCGAGGGCCCGGTCACTCCAGTTTTACCTACTCGCTTGTCTTCCACTAGAGACTCGTAGTTCTGGCATCGGCTTCAACGAAGCCCGTCTTCTCTTCGACCGAGTCGCTCCACTCGGTTACCTCCCGGACCCGTTTTTCCGCACGGTCCGCTTCTTCTTTCCTTAGCCGTGCGCCGGCGAGGCCTTCCAGCATCAGCAGCCGGAATCCGGCTTCGTTCGTCTTCCGGGCCTCACCACCTCCGACCCGGATCCCAACCGACGCCGAGTAGTGGACGGTCTCCACATGGCGAGCCGCCGCTTCTTCCATCAGTCGTTTCATACCCCCTCGTCCGACATTCAGGTCTAGGGCCCTTCGGGTCTCGCTAGCGTGCACCCGACCGTTCCATAGGTACACCACATTGGCTCTCATTGCCTCGGCAAAGTCCCCGCAATCCTTCCGAACGTGGCCAACCGCATCGCACCACAAACACCGGTTTCCAGCCAGATGCCTTTGGTCACGGGCCTGTTCGCCGCCATCCCTCCGTGCCTGTGCAATCTGAAGGTCCTTTACCATCCTAATCAGCTCCTCTAGAGCTGCTCCTCTGGACGAACCTTTGACCATGTCGGTCGAAGTTGATCCGGTCTCGAGCCAGTCTCAGGTCTCTTCCCTTTGCGTTGGTGGGGTTGGCTCGAGTTTCCTTGCTTCTACAGAGCCATCCCCTGTTGATACTTTATCGACCCACTCTCGCCGTTTGTCGAAACGGCCACAGACCCTCTTCACCACGGCCCAGTCGGCCGTCAGTCCGTCATCAGTCTCCAGCAGGAGACCCACTTGCTCCCAGTCCCTCACATCCACCGACTTAACAAACAGCAGGACGCGACTTGTGTCTAGTACGGTCCGGTCGAGCGCCGAAAGACGCGTGAAGCGTTCTTCAAACTCCCGGAGGAGCACCGACGCGTTTCTCCCCTTTCCAGGGGTCTCTACCCATTCCATGAAGTCCTGTTTCGAGAGCCGAAGCGTGTCATCAAGCCCATATTTTTTGAGGAGCCGACCTTCGAACTCTTCCCAGGTCCGGCTCTCAGCCCGTACCTCGAGCACCTCCGCATGGATGCCCGGCATCGCCACCCGAGGGAATCCGGTCAGTCGCCTTGTTAGATATAATCAATGATCAGCCCCAAGTTGTAAATCTATCCCCATATGTGCTCTTAGAGTGCACATTTTGTGATAGCGCCCCAAATGAGGAGCGGCTAGTGTGCAACTCGACCATATGGGTCGATAAGGTGTTAATCTAGGAAACCGTAGATGCGTAGGACACAATATATTTAGGAAAGAGAGAAATAGATAAAAGGATTGGCTAATCAAGTCAGCTAGAATATTTTGTGGGCAAGTTACGATGTACTTAGTCTTGAAGTATGCGTCATTGACTTCAAGATAAGTATTATCTAGCACTAGCCTGTACCTAGGGAGTTGGGTCATATTAAATGACAAGTCAGTTGACAGAAAAGGAATATCTCCACTACTGTCAACTGACTTGCACATTTATACTAAGACCAAACATAGATTATAAGTCACTTTTCTCACACAGTGGTCAGATTGATCATTAGTCCCCACTAATTTTGTAGTGAGTCGGTCCATATCCTATCTAAGCTCTAAGGTGTGAGCGCATGGGAAAACTACCATTTTGAACTACTCTCATATGTAATAGAAATTCTGTTTTCATATATCCATCTCTGCAGTTGTAACTCTATATACCTATCTACTCGATTCTCAATATTTCTAATATGGTATCAGAGCGAAGAGGTTGATCTAGATTAGGTATATACGGGTAGTTGTTGTCTAGCAACAGAGAGAAATAGAGAGAGAGAGAGAGAGAGAGAGTATCAATGGCCTTGTCCACGAATGTTGCAGCTGCTCCATTGCGCATTCGCCCACCTCCATTGTCTGATGGAAAGCTAGATGGAACCAACTACACTCTATGGAAGTTCAAAATGTCTGCCATTTTGGATTCCTACGAGTTGTTGGAAACAATCATGGGACCCACAGGGGGAGACCCTGAGCCCATGGCAACCTTTGACCCTGCACACCCTACCACATCAATTCCTCCAAATGCTGATCTACTTCGAGCCTGGAAGAGAAGGAATGCTGATGCGCTATGTACCATAGTCACTGGTGTATGTGACTCCGTACTAACACTAGTGCAACATACAACTAGGGCACTAACACTAATTTCCGACCTGTGGTCGATTAACGCCACCACCGGTTCCTTGAGATTCCCGATACGAACCGGCATTTCTATAGTAGCTCTTGCCCAATGCGTTTTGGCGTAGTGGCACTCCGCGAGGTCGTCTTCCACGGCTATCTCATCGAGGAGTGCCACCCTTACCTCCACCGGCTTCTCGGGCTCCGGTTCCGTTGCAACACGCTTCCTCTTCACGAGGTCCACGATGTTGTTGTGGAACTCCCTTCTTGCTATGCCGAGCACTTCCCTAAGCGTGAGTTCTATGCGACTGTCGAGAACTTGCTCCTCTAGAACCTTTTGTAGGTTCGTTGTTTCCTCTATCTCCAAGCTTAAGCGAAAGCTCAGAATCCTGCCCTTCTCCTTCTCCTGGGATCCGGTCGGAGTGGCATCGTGCTTTTTGGTTGCGCTTCGTGTGTCCTGCCTCCCCAATGGGCCCGCTCCCCCAGTTTTTCCCGCTCGCCTTTCGTCAATCAGGGGTTCGTAGTTTCTGCACGCGGCCTCCACAAAGCCGGTGCTTTCTTCAACGGGGTCGCTCCACCCGGTAACTTCGCGAACACGTTCTTCTGCGTGCTCCGCTTCCTCCTTCTACAGTCTTCCTCCGGACAAGGACTCGAGAACGACCGGCCATAACCTAGATTTGGAATCGGGTTTGGTCTTCTTCTCCCCTACGCGTATGCTGGCCGAAGCCGAATAGTGGATGGCTTCAACGTGCCAGGCCACGGCTTCTTCCATAGCCTCTTCATGCCACCTCGTCCGAAATTCGTGTCAAGCAATATTCGCATGTCGCTCGCATGTACCCTGTTGTTCGAAAGGTAGACTACATTACTCCTAAGCATTTCTCCAAAGTCAGCGCATTCTCTCCGGGCATATCCAGTGGCGTCGCACCATACGCACCTCTGATTGGCCGGTGGTCGCCAGTCGCGCGGCTGACCTTCGTCGCTTCGTCCGGCCTGGGTGGTCTGGAGGTCGCGCACCATCCTTGTCAGTTCTTCTAGTCCGGCGCCACCTGCAGGTCCCACGACTATGTTCGCCGGGGGTGGGCCTAGCTCGAGCCACCTCCTCATTTCTTCCATTCAGGTCGGCGTTGGTTCGGCCCTGATTTCGACAACTGGTCCGACCGACGAGGACCCCTTTTCATTCTAGTCCCGGCGTTTGTCAATCCTGCTACATACTTCCTTGACGGTCGCCCAGTCAGTCGTGAGGCCCCGGTTAGTTTCTAGAAGAAGACCCACCCTTTCCCGGACGCGTGAGTCGAACGAAGTGACAAAAAATAGAACCTTGCTCATTTTGAGCACGGTTCTGTTCAACCTAGAGAGTTGTGCGAACTGTGACTCGAACTCCTGGAGGAGCGCAGAAGCGTTCTGACCCTTGTCAGGGATGTTGACCTAGTCCATAAAATTCTTTCTCAATAGCCGGAGCGAATCCTCGTAGTTGTACCTCTCGAGAACTTCCTCTACGAACTCTACCCAATCGTGACAGCCCACTTGTATTTCGACCATCTCTATATGGATGTGTGGTGTTACGACCTGGGGAAACCCCGCTAGCCGTCTATCTTCGGGTATGTCCCTCATCTGCATTTCAGATTTGTAGGCCTCTAAGTAACTCGTGGCGTCCTTTCCGCTGAACCGGCCTATCTTGCCGACTGTTGCCTCTATGGCCCGATCGAGGGCACTCGCGCCCTCGCGAGCAATAACTAGACGGTCTACCGCCACCGCCATCGCTTTTGCAAGTTCGCTTCCTCTCATCTCCAGATTCCTTTGCCGCCCTTCTTCACGTCGGGTTCACCAAAGATGTCGAGGAAATCCTCGCAGATGCGTAGAAGTCAGGCAGGACCACGGGGGTCTCGAACCAAGGAATCAGGAAAACGAGGGAGGAGTTTGGGGACCGCGTAGGTCTTGAGACCACGGGATAGCGGGTAAGTCTAGCGAACGAGAGAGAGCAAGAGAATCACGCGTAGACACAGACACGGACAAAGACATTGATAACGGAGTATGTTAGGTAGAAAGAGTTCTATTAAAACCCAGGTGCACGGTGTTGTGAGTGGTTACAGCCGGATCAAAGCCGGTGATGGAGCGCGGAGCTTGGCAAATAGCTAGGTACAAAGAGATGTTGGTGCGCAGAAGGTCGATCCCCAAGTCGAGAGCACTCGGGCTTCTGACGCGATCAAGGGGAAGCGCCTTCTTCCGCGGTCAGTCCTCGGTCTTTCTCTCTGTGTATCCTTTCCTCTAAATGGCATCCCGAAGACAGTCAAAGGTCGCCCCTTTTATAGCTCAAGGAGCGACCATTACAAACATTCATGACCCGTTACTTTTGTCCTAGATTCTCTCCCCTGATTTACTCTCCTCATAACTCTTCCTACTTATGCGATGTTTATGCTCTAACTACCTAGTACCCCTCCTTATACTCATGCCTAGTACTTGTCCTATTTAATTCCCTCGAGGCGTGCACTCGCGTCAATCGGTGTTCCTGTGCGTTTCACCTTGTTTCTACCTATGGCCCAGAATCTTCATGACAACGGTACGAGACCCAGTTCGGGCAGAATCAAAACGATGGTGGTAACCTGGACAAAATGAAGCGGGTCGGTTACCGGCTAAGCACCGAGATTGAAAGGACGACGGACCTACGGAAGGTTCTAGAAGAACGGATCCTCGACAACAAGGTTGAGCTATCTTTGCGGGAAGTGCTTGGGATTGCGAAGAAGGAGTTCCACGATTCCATCGTAGATCTAGTGAAGCGCAAGCGGCTCTCTACAGAGTCGGAACCGGAGAAGCCGGTGGAGGTGCGGACGGCGCACATGGAGGATGCGGCCCTAGAAGACGAGTTGGTGGAGAGCCACTACTCGAAGTTACACTGGGACAGGGCCACCACGGAAACCCCTGTCCGGATCGGGGACGTGCAGGAGCCAGTGATTGCATTGATAGAACATGGTTCGGAGATAAACCTGATGTCCATGGACTTCTACAAGAAAAGGAAGTGGCCAATCAACACCAAGCACGGTTGGAAGATACGCGCAGCAACGCGCGCTATAGAGGAGTTGCACAGGGTGTGCCCAAATGTAAGCGTGAAGATTGGGGATGTCTAGATAGATCACCATTTCTTCGTACAGGAGACGTCCTCGCACCCGGTGATACTTGGTGAACCGTACATTACAGCGGCAAGCATGGAAACAAAGGTGCTTGATAATGGGTAGGTGTACGCGCGCGTAACAAGCTAAGATGGATGACACTCCGTCCAATTCTTGACTGTAAGGCCGAACCATGAGAGGAACCGCGAGACCCTCGGCGGCGATAGCTGAGGGGATTTTTAGCGAGGGCTATCAAGGTGTCGGGCGGCAATAGTCCGGGCACACTGGAGGAACCCCACACATGTACCATAGGTACGAAGTTTCGGTTCTCCGAGAACGGAAGTTGTACTTTAGCCAACGTCAACGGTCGGGAAAGGAAGTAGGCGGAGGAACGGCTCAAGGTATGTGGAGTCCTCACCCCCGATGAAGAAATTAGTGGTGCCATGGAAGCGGTCTCTCTCTCTCTCTCTCTCTCTCTCTCTCTCTCTCTCTCTCTCTCTCTCTCTCTCTCTCTCACACACACACATCCCTTATCTTCCCTATATAAACCCCTCCTATTCTATATGGTCATGTGCACTGATGAGCTCCTTAGGAGCGAAACTAGTTTGCCACATCGACCATTTCTTTGTATTACTTTTTAAGTTTCTTAATATGAATTAGTTTTTAGTTCATTTCTCTCCCTCTAAACTTTGTACATCTCTCTCTCTCTCTCTCTCTCTCTCTCTCTCTCTCTCTCTCTCTCTCTCTCTATAATTCTCACTCTTAATCTCAAATTCACCCACCGATTGTATACCGTTCGCACTCCTTGTATTGACCCCACGGTCTAGAACTCACAATTCGTAGTAATTTCTATGGAGGACCAATCCACAGAGACGTGAACCCACGATGGCATATGATCGACGCCCTTCGAGTATCCACTTCGTGTCGAGTTCCCTCATTTCAAGTGGAAGGCATTTGCAACGGCATCATCGGCATCCCATACATGCCTTCAACATATTATCTCTCACTTCCTTACATCTTTTCATTGTAAGCATGGGACTACATTCGGTAGCCATGCATTCCCTTTTGTCTCTTTTATTATGTGTGCATATGGACTACTTTCAATATTTGGCATTTTGCATAATCTTAGTATTTCCTTTCCAATGCACAGGACTACATTGTAGCCGGCATTTGTATTCAACATATGTTCTACCCTTCCGTTGTAACCAATATACCTTGCATCACTCTCCCTCCCACTCACTTTCTCTTGCATGATATCCTTCCCCCATAGTCTCTCTCTATATTAACTTTACCCCTCTTTTATCTTTACCTAATTCTCATAATACCCTTACCTATTTTCAACGCTACCCCTTCCCTAACTTTTCAATATTTTCACTATACCCTCCCCCTTACTTTTCCTTATCTTTAACTCTACCCCTTCCCTAACTTTTCAATATTTTCACTATTCCCTCCCCCTTACTTTTCCTTATCTTTAACGCTACCCCTTCCCCTACTTTTCAATATTTTCACTATACCCTCCCCCTTACTTTTCCTTATCTTTAACTCTACCCCTCACATTTTAACTTTTAGCATCCTCCCCTAATTCAATTTCTCCTAATTCAGTTTCTCCTATTTTCCAATTCTACCCCTCACCTCTTAATTTTTAGCCTCTTCCCCTCATTCTCCTTTTTCCTATTTTCTAATCCTACCCCTCCCCTCACCTTTTATTGTTTCCAAATTTTATTTTTTTCTAACTGTCACCTCCCCCCTATTTTTTCCTAATTTGATCTTCTACCCCAACCTTTACTTTTTCATTGCCATTCTAACTTTACCCCTACCTTTCCCTAACTCACGCCAAGTATATGAAACGATTTGGGTGCGCTTGAATCGTTCTTCGTGATCTTTTCACTTCATTCCCACTTTGTCAATTTACTCTACCCCTGTCTCGTTCACTAATTTCAATCTACCCCTTTCCCCCTTCCTTTTTTCTAGAATTACATTCATACCCCTCCCTCTTTTAGTAATTTTCTCGTACCCCTCCCCCTTTCATTCTTCTTAATCTCACACTACCCTTTCCTCCTCCACTTTAATTTCCAATCTACCCTCCAATTCTTCCTACCCCCCCTCCTTTTTTCAAAGATCTCCATACAATCTAACATACTTCACCATCCCTAACTCCCACCTCACAGACTTCTCTCCTACCCTTCCTCTCTCTTTCTCTCTAACACTCCCCTACATGTTTTTCAAATAAGCCCATAAAATCTTCTATCCCACACCAAATATATCAAACCCCATATCTCCTACATCATCAAATTTGAACACTCTCTCTCTCTCTCTCTCTCTCTCTCTCTCTCTCTCTCTCTCTCTCTCTCTCTCTCTCTCTCTCTCTCTCTCTCTCTCTCTCTCTCTCTCTATAATTCTCACTCTTAATCTCACATTCACCCACCGATTGTATACCATTTGCACTCCTTGTATTGACCTCACGGTCTAGAACGACACCCTCAGGGAAATCAGGAAGGTGATCGAAGAAGGCCTCAGTAAAGACCGGATGATTCCGATTAACTTGGTGGGAATGTACGAAGTCATTGCCGACTTCAGGGAAAGGTTCAGGTCGGATCGGACGGCCTGCGTGGATACCAGGTACAGGACTGTGGACCGGAAGGTGAGGATGACAGCAAGGAATGAATAAAAGGGGTCGTGTGGGACCCAAGTTTGCAGAATCCGGCCGGCATAGGACACCAGTTCATCGACATAACGCTACAGGAGCTCAAGGTCGGTGGGGGTGGCTTTCTACTGCCAACGGAGGAGGAGAGGTTTTGAGGAATGCTCAGGAGGCACGGGAAGGCCTTCGCGTTCACCCCGGGGGAGATCGGGTGTGTGGACCCGACAATCGTGGAACCAATGGTGATCTTCACGGTACCGCATGTGCCGTGGAATCTCAAGCCAATTCCAGTACCTAGAGCTCACATCCCGGAGTTGGTGAAGCTGCTGAAAAAGAAGGTGGAGATGGGCATCCTCGAGCCGTCGAGTGCCCCATATTCGAACCAGTGATTTATGGTGCCAAAGAAGAACGACACGATGCGTTTTATTTAGGACCTGCAACCGGTCAATAAAGTGACCATCCGAAATGCAAGTATCGGGCCAACCATTGACGAGTCTGCAAAGGCCTTCACCGGAAGGTCAATCTATTCGGTCGGGGATCTATACTCGAAGTACGAGCAGTTCCAACTAGTCATGGAGAGCAGGGATATTACGACCATGCGGACTCCTCTCGCCCTAGTGCGGATGTGCACCTTGCCGCAAGGAGGGACCAACTCGGTGCCGCACATGGTGAACGCTATCAACAAAGTGCTAAGGGACTGCATCCCAGATATCATCATGTCATTTTTGGAAGATGTACCGATAAAGGGTTGTCCGTGGAAGATAAGGACATGTGGAGGTTCCTGGGGGCATGTGCGTACTACCACATCTGGGTTCCGCATTACGCGCACATAGCAGAACCGCTCTACGGGCTACTGAAGAAAGGATGCAAATTTGAGTGGGGTGAGGAGCATACGGAGTCGATCCGGAGACTGAAGGAGGCACTTACTGCGGCACCGGCTCTCTGGAAAGCGGTTTACGACAAGGAGGTCCCAATCTACGTAACCGTAGATACGAGCCCGACCGGGATAGGATGGGTGATCCATCAGGAGGACGAGAGCGGCACGCGGTTCCCGATCCAGTTCGGGGCGAAGGTTCTCAATGAGCGACAACGAGGATACGCCTAAGTTAAGCGCGAGCTGTGGGGTATTGTTTCGGTGGTCAAGTCCGATAAAGATTACTTGATCGGGACAGAAGTAATCATCGAGACGGACTGCCTGCCGGTCCTCGGTATGGTTTCTGGATGCGTGACTCCAGACCTGGCAATGCTCAGGTGGATCGCGTACATTAAGTCTTTGGATCCAGAGATACAACACATCTCCAAAAAGGACAACGCCATGGCCGATATGCTTTCTAGAGCACGGTTTGACGATGAGAACAACATGGTTTCGGAGGACGAAGAGGTCGGCGTAGACTTCTTCGAGTCGGCTCACGTAGCGACAAGGGTAGGGAGCACTCCGGCGCTTAAAAATTTCAATGAGAGCGAGTACGATGGGGAGTGGCTCCAGATTAGAAGGTTCCTAAGGACAATGACGCCGGACGCGGCATAGACCAGAGAGGAGGCTAATTGGATCCGGAAGAAAGTGTACCGATTCTACCTACGGGACAAAAGTACATGGAAGCTCCCAAAGACACGAGGCGGCGTTCCGCTCCACGTGGGACACCGCAGGACGTGGGCCACGTTCGAGAAACTAAAAGAGAAGTATTGGTGGCTAGGGTTGTACCGGGATGTGTACCGATTCATAACAACGTGCGAAAGTTGCCAACTACACTCCACAGTCTGACATCGAGAGGAGCTACACCCGACCTACCCGCCAACCGTCCATTTCAAGTGGATGGTAAAATTAGTAACGATGTCAATGGGGGTAGGGCAAATGTGGTACTTGGTGCTTGCGCCGGAGGATTTGACGAACCAGGTAGAGAGCCGCGCACTGCAAAACAAGACAACTGCAGCGATGTGCCGGTTTCTGATCGAAGAGGTAGTATGCCGGTACAGGTGCGTGGGAAAGATCATAGCGGACCATGGGGAACTGGATGCACAGGAGGCCAAAGAGATGTTTGAACGGTTAGGGGTTAAACTCTCGCTCACTACGGCTTACAATCCGAAGGCAAATGGGAAGGTGGAGCACGGACACGGCCCAATCGTAAAGGCGTTGGTACGGGCCTGTGGAGGCCAGGTCGGGAATTGGTCGCGGCTCCTACCCTACGCACTATGGGCAAACAGGACGATGCATAGTTCAGTAACCGGGTACATGCCGGCGGAGCTGATGTACGGGCAGAAACCGGTCATGCCGGTGGAACGGACGATTTCCTCGTGGGTGGTGATAGATTGGAGGAACTAGATGAGCCCGGAAGAGCTGTTGGCGGCACGGATTCGACAGCTTAAGACCGGAGGACGTGGAGCGGGCAAAGACAAAGCTGCAAATGGCGAGGGAGAGGAACAAAGGCCGGTTCGACCAAACACACCAGTTGCGGCCAAAGAAGATCGAGGAAGGTGACTGCGTGTTGGTATACGACAGCAGCCTCGACAACCAGCACAAGGCAACGCACAAATTCACGAGGAGGTGGTCCGGGCCCTATGTCGTTCCGAGCACGAATGACAATGAGACATACCATCTTGCAGAGCTCGACGGGACGCGATTAACAGTGCCAATAGCCGGGAAGCAGATCAAGGCGTTCAAGAAGCGACAGGAGGACGAGCCGGAGCCGGGAAGCGTGACCGACGACCACCACCGGTTCGGAGCAGATGAGGATTCGGGAGGTAACGGATGATTATAGGCTGGTCTTCTCCGTCAATTGTTCGTGTCTGGTGCATACCGGTGGATGCACGGTTAGGTGGGGGCAGATGTCGTGAAGAAAACCGGCCCTAAGAGGAATCAAGGAATCAAAGGCATGAACCCGCCCTTGCACGAGTGTGCACGAATTGATATCAATTGTACATAACTAGGAATAGGACGATTGATATAAATATACTAGGTGTAACATATTTATTAGGAAATCGATGTGTATCTCTGTCCGAAGGGACAGAGAATAAAGTTGACATCTTTTGATGTAATGGCCTCCTCAAGGACCTATAAAAGGGGGGGAGAAGAGGAAGAAGGGATGGCGCGTTTTTGAGAGGACGAAGTGTTGTCGAACTGGGAACCAAGCTCTCTCCTCCACCACGGTTGTTGCAGGGATTTGGGTTAGGTTGGTTGCCTCTGCTGCGTGAAAGCCCGCGTGCTTCCGATAGAGGCTCCACCACATATTTCAGTGCATGTTGAGTCTGTCACCGACTTGCCGGTTGTAACATTGCACGTTGTAATCTATATTGTTATTGGAATTGATTCTTTCTTTCTATCTCTCTGTGCTCCTGTGAATCTCTCTCTTCCTCTTATCTCTCACACTCCTCAGTTTAGGGCCCCCGTGGTCCCGCCTTGTTTCATACGCATGAGCGTAACAACACGACAACGTTGTGGTGAGCGAGAGTTTAACCCCTAACCGATCAAACATCTCTTCAGCCTCTTGCGCATCCAGTTCTCCACGGTCCCCTACAATCTTCCCTACGCACCCGTACCGACATACCACCTCTTCGATCAGGAACTGGCACACGACCGCAGTCGTCTTGTTCAGTAACGCTTGACCTTCCACCTGGTTCGTCAGGTGCTCTCGTGCTAGCACCAGGTATCGCATCTACCCTACCCCCATCGGCATCGTCACCAGATCCACCATCCACTTGAAGTGGACGGTCAGCGGGTAAGTCAAGTGCAGCTCATCCCGATGTCGGACTATGGAATGCATCTGACAGCTTTCGCAAGTCGTTACAAACCGATGCACGTCCTTGTATAGTCCCAGCCACAAGTACTTCTCCTTCAGCTTCTCAAACGTGGCCCACGTCCCCCGATGTCCGGCCCAAGGACTCTCGTGGTACGCCATCAACAATGCTTCCTACTCCTCCTCCCTCGCCGCTACCCGGAGTGGGACGACGTCTTGCTTCTTCGGGTGCTTCCATATGCTTCCGTCCCGTAGGAAGAATTGGTACGCTTTATTCCGGATCCGGTTAGCCTCTTCCTTCGTCCACATCAGCCGGTCGGTTAGATGATGAAGGCTATACGGGTAGCATCCGGAACGGAGTCATGAAGTTCTGCAAAGGGAGCCTAATAGTGGCTCAAGCCTGGAAGGTCAACACACTGTAATTTATGAATGCCCGGATATTCCGTGAAGAACTAAATGTTGCATCTGACACTACCGGCGAGTTGTGGCACAAAAGATTATTTGAAGAGTAAGTACAAGAATAACTATGAGGCTTAAGACTGGCGTTGAACCAATTTCGTTCGAAATAATGCCTTGTGCCTCCTTTTATAGTGTTCTCAGGAGTACTCCTGAAGTTTCTAGAATGTTATGGAGAAATCTGGATTATACATCAATTTTCTATAATAAAATTTAAATGAAAATAACATTTTTCGTATTATAATACATCACTTAATGGTAACAACTCGACCCATGTAACATAATGTCATGGGTTCGAGTCTTGCCATATCATGACAGTTTCCGGTGCTATCTCGACTCCCCCCTGCTTCTGGAGGGTCCAAAACGATTGTTGGCATTACAACCATGCCTTCCATCTTGCTCCCGTCAGCCGCCTCCATTGCGCGTCGAGCGTGCTTCTCCTCTACTAGGAGCATCGACTGTAGGTCAAAAAACGATGGCGTATTCTCCCTCGTACGGACCGTAGTTTAGAAAGCTCCGAACTTCGACACAAACCCTCTGAGGCAAACCTGCACCATTTCGTCCTCCTCGACGTTTACATCGACGGAGGTGAGAGAGTCACAGATGTCCTTGATCTTGGAGGTGTAGTCAGCCACCGACAAATCTCGTTGTCGAACATTGCTCAGCTCTTGCCTGAGTTGGAGCTTTCTGGGTGTGGTGCTCGCGGAGAAAATCTTTTTCAGATCTCCCCAAGCATCCTTCAGCGTCTTCGCATCCCGAATGTAGCTTAGAAGCTGATCACTTACACAGGATGTGAAGCAGTAGAGAACTCTGCTTGCCGCCTGTTCCATTGGATAGATATTCCGTAGAGGAATATATTTTGGTCAGTACTTTTGTCAGTACGCAGAGGACTTCAGTGCTCATCAATGAGCCTCTACACTAACTCCCAAAATATATTCCTCTATGGAATATCTATTCAATGGTCTCTTGGTTTACGCACCGCTACGGCCTCTCGTTGTGCACCCGGTTTATGCACCCAGTCTACGCACTGGTTTACGCACCCAATGTTGAGCTTGTATCTTAACATGTTTTAAATTCAGAAATGAAGCAATTTCGTGGAAGTCGAAACTTCAGGAATGCACGACCACTTCAACAACTGAGGCCAAATACGTAGCCGCATCTAATGCGGTGAAAGAAGCTCTATGGCTTGGTCGGCTAGCGTGTACGTTTTGACAAGCCGCCCCCAATTCGGCTCCATCAGGTAGGGTGGTGTTGCTTCGTCGAAAAAACTAGTTCATCACAACACCTCCAAGCATATCGACATTCGGTATCACTTTGTTCAAGTCTATGTAACTTCAGGGAAACTCAACCTCGAGAAGATCTCCACGACTGACCACATATCAGACGGGATGACCAAGTGTCTCACAGCTGACCGATTTTAGTCACTTCACCACTAGATGGGGTTAAGGAGTATTCAGTCTAATCGAGTCGGACAACAGAGATAGCTTCGAGCACTCGGCCTCGACAACCAAACCAGCTTCTACACTCAAACCAGCTGATTCGACCTTTGTTTCCTCTCGATCGTCATTGATTCAGCTACAAGCCAATTTACTCTAACATCTCTTGGTATAACCTGTACATCTTGATTTATATTCCATGTTTCAACATAGTGTATACGCCCATTACGGGGGAGTGTCGAATACGGGTGTATAATGGTCGTATTCACATTGTCCCATTGGACACACTAGGTTTAGGCTATTTCTGTAAATAGTGGAAAGGGCAGTTGTCGTAAGTCAGTTAGTATTTAAATTGACGTTTGTAACCTAGTCTTAAGGTTTTTGTCTCCATTCTATTGTAACTCTGAGTTCGAATAATACAATTACATATTGTGTGCCATTCTCTGTCTCTCCTTCTCTCACTCTGTCTCTTTGACCTTGGTCTACCATGCTAACTTGGTGATCTTCTAACAATAGATTTTTTTCTTTGCACTAATGGTCTCAGCCACCAACATCTTGAACATCGTCTGCCTCATACAACATCAAGCTAGAATGTAAAACTCCCGACATCGCCACTCCCCATGTTACGGGCATGACCATATAATATCCCATGGTGAGAATTTACCGTAGTATTCTATACACGTGGATAAGTGTGAGGGTTAAACGAGAGTGTAAAGAAGGGGAGGATTACTTTTAAATCCTTAGGATTGAGACAACCCATTAGGCCAAGTGTGAACATGGCTGGGGGCCTTGGGTATCGTTATAAATAAAGGCCTAGCTACCCTCATTTCATTATCTTGTTGACTACGTCGAGACTCTGTCTTGTGGTGGGTCAACTCTTGTAGCGAGCGCGCCAGCACCAGGTACGACTCAATGCCACGACAGTGGTATGGGACGCTGATCGAGGCTCGAGTCCGTCTCGATCCCTTCGCTCGGGGGTGGTCAAGTGGATCGGCACCCTTCTTTCTCTCTCTCCTTTCTTTCTATCTACCTAGATCTATCCTTATCTAATGCTTACTTTAGTACATGTCTCTAATATTTGGTATCTGAGCCTATGTACTAATGTTTCTTTTGTTGGTCTTAGCTTCTCGATGGATGGCGATCGATCGTTGTGCGGTTGGCCTTCATGCAGACAAGGATCAACAAGGAACTTCGGTAATCTTTCTTGTTATTTTTTGTCTATTTTTTCTTCTCCCATCTAATCATGGGTATGGTTAATATGTAGATTATTTTTATTAATTAAATGATGTTGTAGTGGTATTTAATTGTTTATCTAAAACGCTTATATATGTGCACGAGGTCAATACCTCGTTTGACATATAAATAATATGTGATGAGTGTCGTATGCATACGAGGTTAATACCTCAATTACGTATTACGTTCACAAACATATGTTACGTTTGCGTATGAGGTCAACACCTCGATTTTGTTGTAAATGATATGTGTTTGGTCTTGTATGCGTAAGAGGTCAATACCTCAATTGCGTATTACGATTAACCCTTATTTTTGGATGTCTCTTGCGCGTAGAGGTATATGCCTCGATTACGTATCTCGATTACGTCATTTTTGTCTATTAAATATAACGATTTCTTTAATATAGCCATATGTGGTCACGTGTATACGTAGTTGATCGTATATATGTGATAATATACATATGTGTATATAAGTTATTACGTGATTTTAAATCGAATGTTTTCCTTTTCGGGGAAAGGTTCTTGGTGGTCATCCTCACATTTTTGTGAGAAACGTGTTGTCATCATCCCTTTTTTTCAACAATTTTTTATTGTTGAAATCCCCATTGGTGACTTTGATATTTCATTACGTAAAGAAACTCCAATAGCCATAATGATGTTGAGTACATAGGGTTTGACCCACTTCATGTGAGGTCGCTCTTATGACACACGTATCCAACATCCCTCCCTCATTACATGGATACGATGCCACCATGAGATCATTCTTACGAGAGGCATTCATAATGACGTGACCATGTGATGGGCCACATGGGCCTACTACGAAAAGAGGGCTCATTTGGCTTGACCATAAGGTTGCACTTTGGCGTATGCCATCGTAATTACGAGACTTGAGGTTAGGTAACGTACCAACATAGTTGTAGTAAAAGAGGGCGAAATAAGGACTCTTGACATATATGTTTCTTTTAAAAAAACATATATGGGCAAATGCCTCGCATATCTCTTATATGCATGAAATATTAAACATTCAAGAAGAGCAACTTACTTGGTTGGCTCAAATGTTTAATGCATTTGTTCTCGAGGTCTCGAGTTCAAATATGACCAAGATCATACAACATCGTTGATACATATGACTATAACACATGTTTAGACTTGAGGTCTAAGTGCACTTCGGGGTCCTCGTAATAGGACTTAAAGAGCCGAAACCACATATGTGGGCACCGAAACATAGTTTATTGTTAACATTTTTTTCGTGTATAAGCTATTCATGACGCGAACATACATGGTTGAGCCTCGAGGAGTCGCCATATAAAATCGATATAGAGATCAGGGAAAGACATTCATTTGTCACCCCCATGGTTTTTAAAACACCTTTGTGTTACCATAGTAACCTAATCTTGAACCTCATCTCATACGTCTAGAGGGGTATTGATGTGAGATCATGATATCGATTAATGTTTGCCCATTATAGGTTTACATCACGACATGATGTTGTGACTATCTCTCTGACCTTATCCTATTTCTTTTCCAAAAATAATCATTTAATGGCTCAAAATAACGACCCGATGTCATCCGCTCAAGCGGAAGGAACTCAAGGGAATCCTCCTAGACAAATGTCCATTGAGCAGCGTTGTTTACGTACGCGTATTTAACGTATCAATACGTATAATACCTTCTTATTTGTATAGTACGTACCATACGTCAAAGTTGTTCATTCAAATGTCATATACATTCGTCTAATACGGTATTTAATGTACCTTTAAAAAAATACGTATAGTACGTATTTATAGAAAATGTGAGTAAAACCCTATAGAACGCAAAAGAAAAGAACAACTTTAGTAAAATAGAAGGAACGAAGAAAGACGGACAGAATAGACTTAGAAGAAGAAGAAGAAACAGAAAAAGCAGAAGAAGAAGAAGAAGAAGAAGAAGAAGAAGAAGCACTAGAAGAAGAAGAAGAAGAAGAAGCACAAGAAGAAGAAGAAGAACAACAACAACAACAACAACAAGAAGAAGAAGAAGAAGAAGAAAATAAAATCAGGTTAGTGAATATGTTTCTTTCTTTTATTTTTTATGATTAAGTATACCTCCCATTTTGTTGTATTCCAATGTCAAGTTGTATGATAATACCAAATGACAAGAGAGATTTAATTTTTAGTTGATCTAGTTTACGTATGCTTGTGTCCAGCAATCTATCTATTCCACAATAATGCATCTATACAAGTAACAAATTGGTAGACAATTGTAATTGACGTCATGCAATAAAACTCTCCTCTTTGCAAGTGTTGAGATCAAATATTATAGGAACCATGTGTTGAAACTCAAACATGTATGTATACATGTAGACAATGTGTTCAAAATCTTTCACAATTTGTAGCATTAGCTAATCCTTTGCTTATTGATTTTAGTGGTTGTATCCCATTTGAATTCATTTCAGAAATTGATCATTCTAATTTACTTTCCATGTTACTATAAATGACATTGGTTTCCAGAAACATTGAAGATCTCAATTTCGTGTCATGGGAAAAGTGCTTGGTCCTTTTTTAATGATGTCCCATTTTTTATCATTTGCAATGCATATTTATTTTTGTTAACAACTACTCATTTTTTGGAATATCATGGTTTTGGTTGTCTGCTTTTGAATGTGATGGGTATGAATAAATGTGCACTTGCTAGAACCCTTTCAATACAGCCTCCATATACATGGATTGTCCTTTATCTGTAGGCCCTAATAAACCGCACACTTTTAGGACATGGGCAATGTATATGCATCTGGAAAGATTCCATCAACTTGCATTTTATCGAAAGAATCTAATGCTTTCTCAGTAGTTCTATACTCAACAAACCCTCCAATGAGAGCATTCCTTTAAGACACAAGAAAAGGTGAAAGTGTTTGGTAGTAATAAGTATCCCCTCATCTTGTATCTTTTCAAAGCTTTTCAGTGCATCCTCAACGGGTCCTTGCTCAGCATATCATGCAATCAATGTTGTCCATAATACCACATCTCGATTGGACATTCGGTTGAAAACATTTTGCACTTCCACTATATATCCACATTTGACATACATATCTAGCAAAGCACTATGAATAAATAGATCTTCATCGAACCCTTTCTGTACATCTTCAAGATGGATTTCTTGACCAAATTCTACTTCCCTTTTGGCTTCCAAACTTGTTGAATTTTTTGCTTTTATGCATGTCGTTATTACGTTAAGCATTAAGGCTCTTTAGTTAAGTTATGGTAATTTTTGCTTCCTTTTTAGCTTCCAAAAGAGTTGAATTTTCTGTTTTTATACATGTCCTTAATTGTAACATTTTCTTGTATTTGCTTTCTATGAATAAAAGATACTCTTGAGTATCCTGTAGTTGCTTATTTAAAGTAGTATAATCCTCATCCTCCCTGAAGGTTGATCTATTCAAAGTTTTTAGTTCTTCGATTTGCTTTAATGCATTCATATAATCTTGCTCCTCAATGTCGTAAAGAAGGAAAATGCCGCCCATTAAGAACAAATATTGGGATACATGTTGCCTCAATGTCGTAAGAAGTCAAACAGGAAATAGGAGTTGGAACTGTAAATTTTGCAACAAACATATGCATGGGTCAGCAACACGAATGATTGCTCATTTAATTGGAAAACCTAGCCATGGAGTAACGAAATGTACCAATGTCCCCAAGGAAATGTTGATTGACCTTACAACTTTGTATGGTAATTGTGGAAGCCAAGCAATTGGCGAAGAAGAAGATATAGTAGCAGAGATCAACTCATTCAACATGCCTGAACAAGGTATAGACACAAGCCTACAATAGGTGTCTTGATTACTAATGTTTAAATAATTGTAAATTATTTATCTTGAATTTTTTTTCTTTTAGGTGTTTCTACCTCATGCTCGTCTACCTTTGTTGATGAAAGTCAAAGCATGTCATGTATGGGTGGTGGTAGTCGCCAACCATATCCACCAGCAATTATAGTGAAACAACAACCGTTGCGTAAAGGACATGTGTTACAAATGCAAAGGAAACAACATGCAAACGTTATGGAGGTGAGATGTATCATTGAAGCAAATTTTGTCATTTAATCTATTAAAAACACCATGTTGGCGGAACATGTTAGAAGCTTTCTCTACAATTGGAGAGAAACATAATGGAGTCACATATAATTACATGAGGACGAAAGGCTTGAAAAATGAGGTTATATCCTTGCAAGCAAAGTTAGAAAGGGTAAAAGGATCATGGCCCAAGTATGGTTGTTCTATATTAACAGATGGATGGGTTGATGTTTCTCATAGGCAACTTGTAAATGTCCTCGTATCATCTTGTTATGGGACATTGTTCCTCAAGTCCATTGATTGTAGTCATGCTAATACAACACCAACAATTGATAGCTCTTGGTTAGCTGAAAGAATTTCAGAGGCAATTAGAGAAGTTGGTAAGGAAAATGTGGTCCAAGTCATTTCAGACAATGCATCTAGTTGTGTCCGCATGGGGTCTTTGCTAGAATCAGAGTTCCCTAATATTGTTTGGACTCCATGTGCAACCCATTCTTTGGATCTACTTTTGGAGGACATTGGTCAGCTGCCTTGGATGAAAAGTATTATGTTGAAAGCAAATAATATCGTACGTTTTTTTTGCAAGAAGAGGAATGCTAGGAAAAAAAATTCTGCTCACAATAACCTCGCCATCTTGAGACCTTCTAAGACAAGGTTTGGTGTGATGTACCTTGTCATACAACGTTTGCTCAAAGTTTGGTATCCTCTTGAGCAAACAGTGGTGAGTGACATGTGGAGGTCTTGGTCACATTGCAATAAGCCAGATGCCATGAATGTAAAGAACTACATCCTTGATCCTACAACTGAGTCCTCGTTTCAAGTTGTTTTGACCCTAATGGCACCATTGTATAGTGTTTTACGACTTACTGATAGGGAGGGATCCACTATTGGTTTGTTATATGAGTTTATGCGAAGAAGCAAAGATGTTTTAGCAAAAGGAGTGGAAGAAAACATCCCCCACAGATCCAAGTAAATTTCATATTTATTTTAATTTTTTATGGTTTCCTAGCATTAAACCTCCAAATGTTTTCTCATGTTTTAAGATCAGATCATTTTGTAATTACTAATACCCTTTTAGGTACGAAGATGTTTTGAAGTTATTTGACATACAATGGAAATGGTTCAAGAGGCCGATCCACCTTGTAGCTCATTTGCTGCATCCGATGTGGAGAGAGGAGGCTACATTTATTAACCCCGAGTTAATGGATGCATGGATGAGCTATACAGAAAAATTGTACTCGACACTTGAATGTGATATCTTATTTCGTGAATTGCATGAATATCGAAATGGTACAGGGACATTTAGCTATGCATTAGCACGTGAAGAGATATCTATGATGACGCCAGTCACATGGTGGGAAAATTTTGGTGGAAGAACTCCAAAGCTCCAAGCATTAGATGTCCGCATATTATCCCAAGTAAGTGTCAAGTTTTGAAAAAATGATCAATTTTATAGTTAGGTTCTAAAATACTGCACTTTTGTGTACTACCTTTTATTTCATATTTTGTTTTCTATTAGGATTGCTCTTCTGGGGCAACAAAAAGGAATTGGAATGCACATGCTCTCGCACATACAAAAAATAGAAACAGACTAAAGGTAGCACAACTTGAACGATTGGTATATGTGCGAGAGAACTTAAGGCTAGTTCGCAAGTTTGAGACTGTGAATGCATCTCCAATGCAGGTATTGTTTTATTCACTTCTTATAATTTACATTCCTCAAATTTCGTTAAGCTTTTATAAACTTGTTTGCAAGTGAATCCAAATGAGATAGATGTCTCTAAGACTCCTGATATTCCATCTATTAGCCACGAGAATGATATGGATAGAGAATTCTATGAAACTTATTTTCAAGAAACAATGAGCATGAGAAGAATGACAAGGAGCATGACAAGATCACATATGACAACATCAAGCGATGGAGTCCCTATTGATCGAATACGGAGGCAGAGGCCAAGAAGAGATGATGAGCGGTCTTCTTGTAATAGGAGAATAACAAGATCAAGTACATTTGCTTCTTTACCACCAAATGATCAAGATAATGGCAATGGAATAGAAGAAGCAATTCATACAAATTATGATGATCTTACTGACGAAGAACCTATGTTGATGTCATCAACTAACACTGAATCTGATGATGAAGATGGTGATTGTGATGAGGACGAGATCTAATGACTAATATTTCTGATTTCTATACATTATTACTAAGCTCAATAGCCATATGTTACTTTTCTTTGATCTAAGCCCATTTTGATACATTGGAGTCTTGGACATAGCTCAAGTTATGTGTTCTTAAAAGTCAAATATCTGATGTTATGTGTTGTTAAGGTTTTTTTCTAAATTTTGTTCCTACAATGCATTCTATTTC
The DNA here is from genome assembly GCF_043228905.1 of Azolla caroliniana. Classification (NCBI taxonomy): domain Eukaryota; kingdom Viridiplantae; phylum Streptophyta; class Polypodiopsida; order Salviniales; family Salviniaceae; genus Azolla; species Azolla caroliniana. The sequence continues at coordinate 18,789,458 of NW_028230447.1, forward strand.
TTTGACAAAATGCAATGTAAGTGTATCTCAAATATTTGATGTTATGTGTTCTGAAGGTTTTTTCCAAATCAAAAGATGTGGTCTTTTCTTCAATAGGTATGTTGCACTTCTTGTCAAAGTGTTGTTTTTGTCAAAAGTACGATTTTTTTTGTAGAATTTTAGCTTGTCATGACTCATCATGTGAATTCCCTCAATCATGTGAGGGATATACAGTTTTTGCTTCGTGGCCTTGGCTGTTGTTGTAAATGCCCAACAAGTTTGAGTTTTTTTTTACCTAACAAATATCTATTTGATTTGTTGATTTGTATCCTTTTGATTCTCATATTTGCTCGATTTGCCCTTTAGTACTTTTAAGATGCAACTACAGCCATGGAATACTTCGTTACATTGCATATACACGGTTACAATATTACAATATTACAAATATTTTTTAAGAAAGTAAATAAATTTCAAATTCTAGAAGTATTTAACGTATTTAACGTACTATACGTATTTTATGTATTTTATAGGTATTTAACATACTAAAAAACATATTTAACGTATTTTAAAATTGGGAGGTACTATACCCGTATTAATACGTTAAATACATATGGTATCAGTACCGTACCTAACGTACCTAACAACCATGCCATTGAGATGTATTTTTCGCAAATAAGCCAATAGCTTAGTTTCACCACTCAACAGATGACCGAACTTCGGCAATCTCAAAGTGCTCTCGAGGCACATGTCATTAGTCTACAACGTGAGACTAATAGACCTGATGAGCGACAGGGTGAACCATCGTTTGTCGTTAAGGCATTTACAGGAGAGAAAAAGGAAAGAACCGAAGAAGCAATCTGCACATGGCTGGGCCGATGGGAGTCTCATTTTGAGCTTAAGTCAATCCGAAGAACATGAGGTATCTAAGCAACTCAAGGACTATTTACGAATGGGTTATATACGTTATAGTAAATCTCCATGGGGTGCACCAGTTCTCTTGGTTAAAAAGAAAGAGGGCACATGGTGTATGTGTATTAATTACCGACGCTTGAATAAAGTAACGATCAAGAATTCATATCCATTGCCCCATGCTGACAATCTAATTGACCGTCTCTAGGGAGCTCGGTATTTTACGAAACTTTATCTTCGTATTGGCTACCATCAAATTCGTATAAGTGAGGACGATGTTCTTAAAACGGCATTTTGTACGCGCTATGGCCATTATGAGTTTTTGGTTATGCCTTTTGGTTTGACCAATGCTCCGGCTACATTTCAACAAGAAATGAATGACATTTTCCGAGAACAACTTGGAAAATTTGTCATTATTTTCTTGAATGATATTTTAGTTTATAGCCGTACATTACAAGAACATGCTAAACATGTCCACTTTGTTTTACAAACATTGCGTGACAGACAGTTTTACGCGAAGATCTCAAAATGTGAGTTCTTCAAGAAATCAATTACTTATCTTGGACATCTCATAACCGAACAAGGAGTTGAAATTGATCCTTCTTGCATCGAGAAAATCAAGCTTTGGCCCACTCTTCGGAATATTCGAGAAGTTCGATCATTCCTTAGTTTTGTCGGATTTTTGCGAAAATCCCTTCGTAATTACTCCCAATTGACGACGCCGTTTACTGATCTTTTAAAAGGTCAAACGCGTAAGTCTACAAAACCTACTGTCTGGAATGCTACACTAGACCTCGCCTTTAAGGAACTCAAGGACCTGGTATGCAAGGCTCCTTCACTTCTTTTACCCGATCCTTCAAAACCTTTTGAGGTTGAAACCGATGCAAGCGATTATGCTATAGGTGTTGTCTTATATCAAGATGGTAAACCAATAGCATTCGAGAGTAAGAAACTTGATTCTCCTCAATGTTGGTATACCGTTCAAGAAAAGGAATTATTTGTAGTTATACATGCACTCAAAACATGGCGCCATTATCTTTATGGAAATCGCTTTGTGATAACTACGGACCACGAGTCCTTGAAATATTTTTGTGACCAACAAGACTTGAAAGGTCGTAAGGCACGATGGGCTAACCTCATCTAGGACTTTGATTTTTCCATACGATATCGTAAAGGTTCCATGAATACTGTTGTTGATGCACTAAGTCGCATCCGTGAAGTTAACGTGCTTAGCTTCACTGAAATAACATCATATCTTTATGATCACCTTCGAGGAAAGTATCCTAATGACAGTTATTTTGCAAAATACTGGGCAAGAGTTGAGTCTAGAACAGACACCACCACATCCTCGAAGGAATACTTCCACATTGCTAATGGTCTGCTCTACCGTAATGGGAAGGTTTGTATTCCATATTTACCCGAGGTCAAAAAGAGGATTCTTTTTTAATGCCATGATGCACCCTCAGCAGGGCACCCTGGAATACATCGTACACTCATTCTCATCTCCACTCAATTTTATTGGCCTAAGATGTGTCCTGACATACATAGCTATGTGACTAAATGTCACCAATGTCAGGTTAACAAAGCCGAGCGACTTAAAGCCGCAGGACTTTTACATCCCTCGGACATTCCCAATAATAAGTGGGAAAGTATATCCATGGATTTTAATGTTAGCCTTCCATGCACCCAAAAAGGCCATGATGCCATCTAGGTTGTGGTTGATCGACTAACTAAAATGGCCAAATTTATTGCTACTAAAACCACGGTAACAGCTCCTGAATTGGCTGACCAATTCGTTGACGAATTATTTCGTTTTTATGGGTTACCGATGGATATCGTGAGTGATCGAGATCCAAAATTTACTAGTGACTTCTGGACGCAAGTCTTTAAGAAGTTAGAAACTACGTTGAGCATGAGCTCCACGGATCATCCTCAATCCAATGGACAGACAGAACGAGTAAATCAAATTATTGAGGACATGCTTCGAGCATATGTTGGTGCAAAACCAACAAAATGGGAACGTTATCTCCCAATTTTGGAGTTTGCTTATAACATCTCCAAGCATACTTCAATGGGATATAGTCCTTTTATGTTGATGTATGGTTTTCAGCCACGAGCCCCAATTGATGTTAATATACATCATGATGAGTTGGGAAGTACGCAAAACTTTCTTCGGGATATGCAAGATATGTTGCATATTGCACGAGATAATATAAAAACAGCTCAAGATAGAGCGCATTTTTATGCCGATCATCATAGGCAACCTCGTGTATTCAACCCTGGACAGAAGGTATTTTTACGTGTACCTCACAATTCTAAGACATTGTCTAAGGGTAAGTGCACTAAGTTAGCCCCACGGTTTTGTGGACCATTTACAGTCCTCAAACGCATTGGGTCATCAGCCTATCGTCTCGCTCTTCCCGATGATGTTGGAATTCATCTAGTCTTTCATGTGAGTCGTCTAAAAGAACTTCTAGGTTCTGGCGACAATACAATTACAATTGAAACTCTGGTAACTTCTGAAGAATTATCTTCTAAACCACATGTGCCAGAAAGAATTCTCGATGTTAAAACAAAAAAATTACGTACTAAAGAAATCCGAGAATTTAAAATAAAATGGATGGATAAATCAATAAAAGATGCCACATGGGAACATGAAAGTACTCTCAGAATTAACTCCCCTAACTTTCCATTGCAAGAGTGCAATGTTTTAAAGAGGGGGAGTATGTTACGGGCATGACCATATAATATCCCGTGGTGAGAATTTACCGTAGTATTCTATACACGTGGATAAGTGTGAGGGTTAAACGAGAGTGTAAAGAAGGGGAGGATTACTTTTAAATCCTCGGGATTGAGACAACCCATTAGGCCAAGTGTGAACATGGCTGGGGGCCTTGGGTATCGCTATAAATAGAGGCCTAGCTACCCTCATTTCATTATCTTGTTGACTACGTCGAGACTCTGTCTTGTGGTGGGTCAACTCTTGTAGCGAGCGCGCCAGCACCAGGTACGACTCGACGCCATGGCGGTGGTATGGGACGCCAATCGAGGCTCGAGTCCGTCTCGATCCCTTCGCTCGAGGGTGGTCGGGTGGATCGGCACCCTTCATTCTCTCTCTCCTTTCTTTCTATCTACCTAGATCTATCCTTATCTAATGCTTACTTTAGTACATGTCTCTAATACCCCATGAGAACAAGCAACCAACATTGATCGTTTAGAATTAAGAAAGTGTGTGGAATATCGCTCGGCCACAATTGCATCACATCTTAAACACTCAATGGAAGAAATGGAGATTAATGCACTTGCATAGACGACAGAGAGGACACAAGATGTTTACGTGGAAAACCCTAATAGGGAAAACCCACGAGAGCCCACAAACTCCAACTATCACTATAAGGAGAAGATACAATGCGAGACTCAAAGGCAACGACCACAAGCCCTATGTCTTCGCCAACCGGCGGTTACAACAAAAGAACTTCTTGTATCTCTCTCTCTCTCTCTCTCTCTCCATCTATCTTCTATCTATACAACAATAATGATACCAACAACTACCTAAAGTGATTGCCTAAAGTCATATTTATTCTTATATGACTTTAGGACTTTTTACATATATGGCCTTGACAGGCACACTAAAGTTCCGACGTCTTCAGCATAGTAAATTCGAGCCGGATTCCCTTTGAGCAGCAGTACTCCTCGAACTACCCCCGGTATTCCCCTCCGTTATCTGCTCGAACCGCCTTCAGCTTCCATCCAGTTTCTCTTTCCACTCTTGCGTGGAGCTCCTTGAAGACAGGTAACACCTGATCCTTCGTCTTCAACGGTGTGGCCCATAGCCTCCTACTGTGGTAATCTATGAACGGACCACAAAGTACTGCGCTCCGAGATGGGACTTCGTGTCCACTTGACACACATCGGTATGCACCAACTCCAATGGTGCATTACATCTCATCGATGGCCTTGATTGGAAGGAGGTCCGGTTTTGCTTACCGACTAGGCAGTCGGTGCACCTCTCAAGATGCATGTTCTTCACCGGAATGAGGTTGTCATCGGCAAGCCTCTTCATCCCCTTCACGCTCATGTGCAACAGTCTCTTGTGCCACAGCTCACCGGCAGTGTCAAAAGCCACATTCACTTCTTTCGAGCATAACCGGGCATTCATCAGGTACAGTGTGTTGACCTTCCGGGCCCAAGCCACTATCAGGCTCCCTTTGCTGAATTTCATGACTCCGTTCTGGATGTTACCCATGTAGCCTTCATCATCTAGCCGACCGGCTGATATCAGGTTCAGTCGAACCTCCGAAACGTGTCACACATCCTTCAGCAGCAGCTTGCATCCGGTTGGTGTTGTCAACCACACGTCTCCTATGCCGACAATTCGGCATGTACCTTCATTCCCCATCCGGACACAGCCCTGATCACCGGTTGTGTAGGATGAGAAGCATTTCCGGTCCGGGGTAAGGTGGAACGACACTCCCGAATCGACAACCCACGTTGTCTCGTCGCCGGCAAGGTTCAACTCACTCTCCTCGGTGATGAGCATCAACTCTTCTTCACTTGCCGCAATTGCCGTCGTTCCCTTCCGGTCTTTACTGTTCCGGTCCGGTGTCCGCTTCGAATTGGTACCGTCGATTTCCTTGTCTTTTCGGAAGTGCCGACAGTTCTTCTGGAAGTGTCTCGGCTTGCCGCAATAGAAGCAAGTAGGCCTCCCCCTTGACTTTGACCGTGTCCCTGACTTTTCCCGGTTCTAGGGACTACTGTTCCTTTGTCTTCCACGTTCCGATTCGGTAAGGAGCGCTTTGGAGTCAGAGCTCGTATCCTTGTCTTTCCGACGCGCCTCCTCATCTAGCAAGCTCGACTTCACTCTTGCTAGGGATAACCGTTTCCCTTCCAGCCCGGCGTTGCCCTAACTGACAACCAACGTCTCCCAGCTATATGGGAGGGAACCAAGCAGGAGTAGTGCTAGTACCTCATCAGCGAGAGGTACTTCCAATGATGTTGCCTGGTGGATCAGCCCCTGGAAGGCATTCATGTGCTCTGCCATGTTGGAGCCATCTTGGTACCGGAGTCTTACTAGCTTCCGAAATACCGAAACCTGATTAACAACATTTTTGTTTTGAAACATAATGTTGATCTTCTCCCAGAGCTCATGAGCCTTACTCTCTTCATTGAAGTTGTTGTATAGACTCATGTCGATGAAGCACCGCATGTACGCCGTTGTCTTCATGTGCATCACCTCCCATATCGTGGCATCGATTTTGTCCGGTCTCTTGTCCCCGAACTGAACCGGCAACCAAAGATTTTTAACCACGAGCATGTCTCTCATCTTCGACTTCCACACTGAGTAGTTGGAGCCGGTGAGCTTGAACATGCCTCCCAATTATTCGTCCATTTTTCTGTGTCGTTTCGCTCTAATACCAGTTTGACGAGAAATATGCGGAATAATCTCCGGCCACAACCGAAGCGTAGATCACTTGATGACAATCAAACACAGAAGAAATGGGAATGGAGGTAAGTACACAAACAGAAAGAGAAATACACAGGATGTTAACATGGAAAACCTTGAGAGGGAAAAACCACGGGAGTCCACAGACTCCAAACTATCACTATGTCGAGGAGTACAACAAGGAGCACAGAAGCAACGACCTCTCGCTCACAATCTTCGCCTGGTGGCGGTTACAACAGAGACATGTTCTATATCACTCTCTCTCTCTCTCTCAGTCTCTCTGTACAGTCGTTACACCAATAACACTATACAATATATCTCACACCGTTTGCCCTAGGTCACATTTATACTAATATGACATTAGGACTATTTACAGATATAGCCCCAATAGGCTCTCAGAAATATATCTACATATATGTCCCTTCATCCGATGAGAGGTTCTCACTGGGTCTTCCGATGTCGGGCCTTCGTATCCCATCCGGAGGGACCAAGATCTTAACAATCATTACCCTATGCTCACATATAAAGGTGAACATATACAATTTGTTCAAAACTTTAAATATCTTGGTATTGATGTACCCGCCACAAATAAATGGAATGCATGCTTTGATTCTAGACTCCAAGCCGGTTGGAAATCATATTACCTTTTGGAGAACCAATGCAACCAAAGAGATACTTATGGATGGGAAGTAAAATTAATGTTGTTCAATGTCATGGTAACTCAAGTATTGCTTTATGGAGTAGAAGTATGGGGTGACACCATCTCTCTTAATGCATGGAACGAGATTGAGAAAATTCAAAAGATGTTTTTAAGGAGGCAATTAGGAGTTAAATGCACTACCTCTTACCAGGTTATGCTCTTGGAAACGGGTGTTCGACCCATAGAACTATTGGCACTCCAAAGAGTATATAAATACATTACAAAAGTCAAGAATATGCCGAATCATCGATTACCACATCTTTCTTGGAATGTTGGGTGTAAGCTACAAAAGAATCATAAAAGTAAGGTTCTCTCATCCGGTTGGGTTGTTGACATAAAGAAATGGTTTAGAAGATGGGGTGTGGATGATCTTTTAGAGCTTTCAGGCAATGCTATGCAATATGTAATGATTGAGGAAAGGTTGGTGGGATCATTAAGGATGAAGTGGGAGGATGCTAAGAGGACAAAGCTAGAATATGACATTGCAAATGTCAACCCTGAATGTTGGTCCCAATATAAAGCAAGAATGTCTATTGATTGTATCCAACCTTATCTCATTACCAATATGAGTAGCAATGCTCGTAGAGCCCTTACACTACTTCGCCCTCGATCTCACAAGTTAGGTATTGAAGTTGCATCATGGTATCAAAATGTAACGAATTTGAAGACATGTAAAGTATGCAATGAAGGCATGGTAGAGGATGAATGCCACTTGCTCTTCACATGCTCAACATATAGTGCAATTCGTTCAAGATATGTTGACGTACTAAGAGGGAGTGATAACTTTAGATTCATACTTAAGACACCACCTAGAAGGTTGAGCTCATATGTGTATGCTTTAACACATAGAGACTTTGTGCTTCGACATATGAATACCCCTTCTTAGGAAGGAGACATATATCAAGAACACATGTATACTCTGGTCCCATAGGTCAAAATTGGCCTCTTTATGGATGATAAAAATTCTAATTCTAACATATAAAAGTTTCAGTCAACGCAATCAAGAGAAGTCATGGGTGGATTTCTAAAGTTCAAAGGTGGAGGATGAGTTGTATGTGTGAAACATGCCAATTCAGAAAACAAAACCACCATCCATTATCAAAGGGCAACGAACTCCTAGACATAACCTACATCAATGTTTGTAGTCTACCAAAATGGAAACGTACAGTGGATGTAGGTAATATGTCACCTTCATCAATGGTTGGTTTCAGCATACAGGGTTCTAGCCAATGTCTACCCAAGAAAAACAAAGTATTTACTAATTTTGCCCACTTCAAAAATCTTGTGGAGAAAGAGAGCAACCTAAAGATACGATGTGTACAATCCAATGGCAGAGGAGAATACTTCTTTGTTGAATTTACATCATACCTCTAGTGATCAAGAGTATGCCAACAACTCATGTTTGCATAGATGCTACAACAAAATGGAGTTGTGGAGCAAAGGAATCGAAATAGAAAAGAGTGGCTTGATATTGACTAGAAGTGGTGGTTACAATAGTCTACTTGATCAATCAGTGTTGCCATTATACATGGTGTGACGTCAAATCAACAATACTATGGGAGGAAGCCAAATGTGTTACATTAGAAAATTTTCAAATGCATCGTGTATGTGCATGCATGGGTTTGAAGATATGAGCAAATTACTAAGGGAAAATGTCAAAAACAAGGGGACATAGAGAAATTAAGATGGGATGAGGAATGTCTAGTATAGTCAAAATAATAATAGAAGTGGCGTTGTGTTTTATTCATAGTATGTACTATGAACCATACGTACCATACGTGCATTCGCATTCGAGAATGTTTCAATCATTCGAGTATGGCAAACACCCTTGAAGTATGGTAAATATCATACTTTTGCATTCATTATTTATTATAAGGTGATTTTGTTTTTTGTTTTTTTTTAAACATACGCATTTGTATGAAAAAGAATGTTTGCCAATGCATTCGAGTATATTACGTACTATGGTTTCATTAGTTCAGTTGGATAAGGTAAATGATTGTTAGAAGGAAAAGTGTAAGTTAAATTTTCACCGAGACCAAAAATATGACTTTTACCTTTCAAAATTATGATATTACTCAACCAAATATGTACATTGAACCATACACCATGCAATGATGAAAAGGCATTCACTCCATTGAACAAGGGAGGAAAAAGAAGCGCGAAACCTCATAAAATAAGGCATAACCTGAATTTTTCTCTCTTGATGAATGGAGAAATTTTCAATTCCTTTTTCTTCAATTTTCTTAGGAATCTTCTTTTAAAACTTTTGAGATTAGGGTTAGGGTTCAAATGATTTTACTTCTTTTAGATTTAGTGTTGACAAGACTCCACAAGAGTTAGTGGTTAGTGGAGAGGAATCCATCAAAATGTGATCAAAAGTGTGATCCCATTGGGTTTGTTCCATGTATCTAGGTCATCCTTAGTCATATTTCTTGTAAGTTGTAGATTTTATAACCACTCTTTATGATCTTAAATATTTCCAAACCACTTTATCTTAATCATAAAAAATTGTGAATTTCAATATCATACCTAGTTCTATGTTTGTACCAATTTGTTAAACTGTGTTGATGCACACACAACAAGTTTGAGTGCAAAAAACTAAAGTGAAGAGCTTGTGTGTCTTAATGATCTTAATATAACAAACTATTCTATCTTAATTGTAAAGAGTTGTGAATTTGTTGTACCTCATTCGTGTAGGTTTATTGATTTGTCAAACCATCAAAACATGGGGGTGAACTCATAATGAGTTCAAGTGCGAAAAACTAAGGATGAAGAGCTTCCCTTTGTCGTCCTGGAAATTTGAGGTTTGCATGCTAGTAGATCGACAAGCAAAACTGACGTGCCAAGTTCCAACAATATTTACCCCGAGTACAACATGCTTGGGAATATTGTCCACTTTTACCAACAAGTGGATGGTATAAATGTTGTAAACTACTCACAAACAACAATGTCCAATTGCATATGGTCACTAATTGTTAACACCTTTGTCCAAGCACATGTCCAATGACCTGTCCTACTCCCAGCTTCTATCATGGGGCCGGATAGCTACTCAAGAATCCTCTAGAATACGGTTTTAGTCGAGTTGGGACTATATCTTGCTTTCTTGATATCATATATAGGTATACCAATTGTCGGAAATTTGTTACGGTCTTGGTTTACATGATTGACAACTACTCATAATTATCTAGTGCAATTACATTGTAGCAAAGTTTAGGTTGCATCTGCATAGACAAGTATTGGACGTTAAGGTTAAAAGTAAATTGCCTTCACTCAATTCACCATAATTCTCTATTATAGAATTATTTCTTCTTCCTCTTTTTCATTCTTTCTGTCTTACTAACTTTTATTTGCCCCTTTTCTTTCTTTGTAGTTATTTTTTTTGTCTATCCTTTTTGTCTCTCTATCATAGACACCCTTTGATAATCCGCATACATAAAGATAATTGACCCCACTTTTATTTATATAGAATGCTCTTATCTAGGGTCCAAAGTCTATTTAAAATATAATCATTACTCTAATGATATTTACAATGTGTCTTAAAATAAAGGTATTGTTTGCTTGTTTATAAATCACTTTTTAAATGGGGAATATGCTCGTGTTGGAGGTGGTTGCACAACATGCCAATGGCAACAAAGCACAATGCAAGAGACCATTTCTTTGATCTTCCATATCTCTTGGCACCAAGAAATTGCCCTTAACTGCATCACGTATCCGACCATTCTTAGTTTGCCCACACTCGAGACCCACAATTTGATTGTTGATTTGCAATCTGGTTTTGCCATCTTCTACAAGGAGCATTGTTTTAGCTCTTGTTTTGGCTAGCCTTCTCAATGACAATGCTATCACATCTCCTATTTTGGCTCTTGTTTATTCCACTCCTATTTCGTATGCCCTTTCCCAAAGTAATATTCTATCTAGTCTTTTGCTACTATGACCCATCCTTCTAGAAATCTAACTAGATTTCTATTTTTGAAGCAACTTTGTTTTTGTGTGGTGCTCCACATGTTCATGTTTACTCTCTCCTTGCCAAGCCCTACAATTCTACAAACCCCAATATATCCAATTTATTCACATCAATTTGTGTGGTGTTCAAAAATATGAGCATAGATCATATGTCATGACACTAACCTTATGACTACTCTCTATGGATGCGAAAAAATATTGATCGATCGATGTCTACCAATGCGTTTATCCGCCATTTGGATCGATCTAGGTTCACAAAAATCTTGGAAAAGACTCTCTTTCCATTCAAAGTCCCCCACTCCAGAATTCATCTCATTTGTCATGACGAAAAAGGTATAGTTGTGGCTTTGTATCAGATGTATGGATTGGCCTTCATCCATAAGCTACTCAAGATTGATCTTTCCAGTTCAACCAATTTGCTTTTTATCAAGCCCACAATATAGGCATTAGAAGTACATTTGGGCAATAGATTGATCTTCTTGTAAACTCAAGAGAATCATGTGCAATGAACATATATGCCTCACCTTCTCCAAATTCCATGAGCATGAGCTCTACATACTCTATGTCAATGTGGAGAAATGTGAGGCAATCAAAACTCAATGGAATTCTTCGACTATGTGTTCCCTCCTACAAGCATCGGCATGGACAAGAGGGAGGGTTGCTACAATCCAAGCATGATAAATTTTAACCCATCTTATGGATGTCCCATCTTTCTTGAGTTTCACAAACTTCTATTAAAGGTTCATCTTGAACTTTTGGACCTTAAGAACGCCATTAAGTGTCTTACCCTCTAGAATTATCTTTTTTGTTGGAATTAGCCCAACTAACATTCAAGACTCTCTAGAAATCCTTCACCTCGAGCTCGTACTTGAGTTTCAATTTGACCAAGCCCTTCATAGTAAAAGTGGATGCATCTTAATTTACCTTAGTGCAATCCTATTCTAGCTATATGATTGTGGTCTCCTACACCCAATTGCATTTTATTAGAGATTCACACCATTGAACATCAATAATCCAATGTATGATAAGGAATTGAACACTATCATCGTGACATTCAAGAAATGATGTCCTTACTCAAGGGGGGCCAAATGTTGCATTGAAGTGGTGATGGACCATAAAAACCTTGTGACATACTTCACCACCACTTGCATTCTAAAAAAATACAAACAAGCTCACTAGTCTAACCTCTCCACAGATTACCATATCAAAATCTTGATTTGATCAAGCTCCTAAGAAGGTAAAGTGGAGGCACTCTCTTGTCATGTGGAATTGGAGCTTCAAGCAAACGATGAGGCTTATAACCACAAAGTTATTGTCTTCTAAGACCAAACCAAGCTAAATATTTGCGAGCTACTCTCCTTTTGAACAAGCCAATGATCACAAGTTCCAAAGAAATCCTAGTCAAAGAAATCCTAGTTAATCTTAGTATGTGCTCTAAATGTGATGGTTTGTACCTACACATTTGAAGATGGCCCCTCACTTTGAAACGACCTAGTTTGCATCTCAAATTGTCCCATGTTGATCAAGATCTCGTATAATTTCACGGGAAATTTGATATCATTAAGACCCTTGATGTTGCACCATGGAATTATTTGTGGCCCCAAAAGTGGAAGATCATCAAGGAATTTGTTGTCTTGTGATGCATCTCTCCCTATCATCATCTCAAAAGCTTCTACAACCTATTCCAATCAACTTTCGACCCCAAACCTCAAGTTTGGTAAGCTTCATCGTGAGGCCCTCATTAGTCAATAGGCTCCCTTCTAGAATCGATATATTAGATTGGTTTACAAAGATGCCATTCGACCCCAAGCCTCAAATTCAGCATGCCTCGTCATGAATCTCCCATGAGCTAATAGGCTCCCTTTAATAATGGATATAATATTTTGGTTTACAAAGATGCCTAACTTTATAAGTCCATAATTTTAACTAGAGAATTATATATACTCGTTGATCTTAAGCCATCTCATGAGCAAAACCAGCACATTTAATACGAATGAACATGGTTCAACTACATAGGCTTCCGAATGACATTTTCAATTACAGTTCATAGTTCATCTCAGCTTTTGAAGTGCCTATATCAGCTCTTCTTAACCTCAATCCAGCTCTCAAAAACCTTAATTCTCAAACTGATAGCCAAACAAAACAATTAAGTCATGTCCTTGAGCAGTACCTTGTATGTTTTAGTGAGTTATCAATAAGATTTAATCATGGAGAATGCCCATTAAAATTGTAATCGAAGTAGATAATGATGATAATATGAAAAAATGAAACACTTGACATTCACTTACAATACATTAGAAGGATTAACTAAACAAATTAAGAGATAACCATTAAAAGTCAGTATTCAAAAGAAGAAAAACAAATGAAAATTACACCCACCTAGAACATACACCGAAAGCAGGTAATTCACCAGGGTTCATTGCAGTGAACATTTGCCCAATGCACATTGTGTACATAATGTGTGTTCATGACTAGCAAGGGACAAGACAGTAGTAGACACAAGGAATTTACAGATATACCCCAAGTGCAAATTTGTCAAGGATAACTGTTCCCCATCAGAATCATATGGGATTTGTCTGTTTTGGGGGCACAAGAGTCTCTCATGATAAGTGAAAGAAGTGATAAATGATAGAATTTATCATTAAAACAATCCATATCCTTTGCATATCATGACTATCCAAAGAAAAATAAATGATTAAAGATTTCATGAATAGGGTTTAGGGTTCCAGGACTTAGGTCTCAGATTTGAGAATTGGGTTATAGTCTAGGCTTTTAGGTGTGGCCTAAATATTCCAAACTAGGGGTTCCACGTTTGCAGTTTGAGATTCTTAGTCAAGGGTTTAAGGATTCAGGATTCAAGGTTATGGTAAGACTTTATGGCTTATGGCAGGTACTTGGGACTCAGGGTTTCAGGCTTGGGCTTAGATCTAAATGGGCATATATTGGATGTGAAATTTGGACTAAAGCTCAAGCTAAGCTTAAACAAGGACAAAAAGGATTAGAAGAAAAAGAGATCTAATATAACATAGCATTGCGAAAAAAGATGCTGGATTGAACTCCAAAGGATTTTGTTTTGGAGGGCTACAAGGTTTGGACGGAAGGGAGCTACCTCTCTACGATAGGGTACGATTAGAGGAAGCCGATCTGATTTGCAGATGCAATAAGGCCGCAATTAAGGTCAAGAACCACCGATGCATGATTATCGCATGATAGCAGGGTCTTGTTAACACTTTCCGGCGTTGATGATAACGAGGGTAGTGACTGTAATGCCGAAAATGATGACGGTAGTGATCGTAATGCTGATGACAGTGATGATGACAGTGAAGAGGGAGTGCTTAGCCTTCTTTTCTTGTAATTGGCTTTGAAGCAAGCTTGCCGGAGGCGCTTGGTTCTATCTGCGAGCTCTGTCCCTGGCATCTCCTCCATGAGCTTCTTTTGCTCTTCCAACTCTCGCACTGTCGTCATCACCCTAGTTGAGCTCTTTACTCCTTGATCCTTCGCAAGATCCTGCCCACATTTCATTTTACATCACTACATTAACAATATGCTTCACATTGAAAAATATATATATATTGTATATACATCCACATGCTTGTGGATGGGTTTAGAGTTTAAGCTTTAGGGTTTCTTGTTATTTTGAGATGGGTTTAGAGTTGGAGTACCATATATTTACTTGGGATGGGGTTTATTGCTTATGTACCTAAATATGCTTTAGATGGTTTCTGGCTTTGGGATTTATGTACAATATTTAAGCTTAGGATAGGTAAGCACTATGAGTTTGGAGTTTGGTTGTATGGTGATTTAACTGCCAGTTTTCTATGGTTGAGAATTAGGATTTAGGGATTTCGTACTGATATTAAATGCTTGGATGTGTTTAAGGATTATCTATTTATTTATTTAATATATATGTGCTTGGGATGGCTGTAGATTAAAGGTTTTTGTTCTGTCTGCATGCTAAGACTAGGATCAGAGTTTACATTTTATGTACTCTATAAATTTGGGATACATTAGGACTAACATACCATTGAAATGCTCGGAATTGGTTTTCGGGTTTAGACTTTACAATTTAATTTACATACCATTTTGATGCTTCGGATTTGAATTTCAGGTTCTAGGGATAAGGGTTTATTTCCATATATATACGGATTGAGATGGAATTAGAGTTTAGAATTTACGTACCAGTTTTATGCTCCACGTTTAGGGTTTACAGTTTATGTACCATGTATATATATATATGGTTGGGATCGGTTTATGATTTAGGGATATGTTCCAAATGTATGCTTGAGATGGATTACGGGTTCAGGATTAGGGTCACAAAAAGAGGTGCTCAGAGATGCAATTCTCCATGCTTACCTGGATGTTATTGATCAGACTTTCGAGGCTCTTCATCTTGCGATGTGGCCACCGCGGTATGCCAAACTCCCGACAACGCTTCTTCAACACAGTTAGCCCGACTTTAAGCTCTTTGGAAGCTTGAGTGATAGGCATGTGGAAGTATTGAGAAAGGTCATGTAAGGTGATCTCCGTCATCCTCTCACTGATACTATTTCCTCTAACGCGAGGTCGGCATGGTCGGCAACTCTGGCTCACGCTACTTTCCTCTTCAAACAAGGATTTCTCGCGCATAAACATGCCCACTATCTGGTTCCTCCTCGCACCTGAATACATGCTGCCAGATGTTGTACATGAATGATTACAATTCACGTCTGGGGGTGGAGACAAGCTTGTTGGTCGGCTCAAAAAACTGCCGCCAGCATTACCTATACTCTCCTCACTAGATGTAGATGGTGTCATCTTCGTCTTCATTCTCGCCTTTGGAGACTCATCATTGTTCCCCGTGTCAACATAGAATAGTGGCCTATTGTATATTTCTTCGAACAGTGGCCTATTGCGAGGTTCTTTGGAGAGTGACTTATCATAAAATGTTGCCAGCGTTTCGGGGGTGAAGCTATCCATATCCGGGGGCTTCTCATTGTTCTTAGGGACAACACAGAATAGTGGCTTATCGAAGGTTTTTTCGAAGAGTGGCCTATTGACAGCTTCTGTGAAGAGTGGTTTATTGTAACATGTCGAACTGTCGGGGGTGAATCCATCAATTGAGAAAGAACTTTCTTCTGGTTGCGAGCTTAATGACGATAGTGATGATGACGCCCCTAGTTCAAGGTCAAGGAAATTATGGTTTTCTTGCCGAGCACAATCTGTTAAGGGTGGATTGGTGAGATCTAGGTTCAAGTCAAGAATGCAAGGGCCATCACGCTTCAGAAAAACATTCTCGTGCCGTCCTGAAACAACAAGACCTCCTTGTTTATACAAAAACTATAGCTCTCTCTATCAGCACGCAATATAATACATGAACATCAACATTATGGTCTCATACCTCCTCTATCAACCTACATTATGTACATAAATCTTATGGTCCAATACTTAACTGTTTTCAGCATATCATCATACCATGCATAAGTATATATATATCACTCTTTTGAGCAGATAACATAAGATGAATCTTGAAAAGAATTCCAACATGTGAAGCTACATACAAATGACTAATAAGTACCTTCAGATATCTTTGTGCTAGCGAGCTCCAAATCACATCCCCATTTGTGCCTAACACCAGATTCTGTGTGTTCTGGGTTTCTCTGTCCTAGGGTTAATCTTGGAGAATTCATCATCGACAACACAGGTACACCACCTTCACCATCGCCAGCATCATCGATACTGGCTTTATCATTTATAACAAGCATGTGGGCATTATTAGTGTTTCTCGAAGTAGTGGTAGTAGTAGCTCTCTCCACTATGATAACATGTTGATCTAGAGTAGGATTACTCTTCGAATACCCATTCCTTAACAAAGGGGAAAGCAAATTTAGAGTCAAAAAAAAGATGAAAACAAAAAGAAAACGTTAATAATCACCTATAAAACCTATGCAAATTCAGATGGTAAAGATATCATGGATTGACAACTACAAAATGCTAATGTGGTCAATGAGACAAGAACCAATATGCATCTGATGACTTGTTCACTACTTCACGAAGAGGAAATTAAGTAAAAAGAGAGATTGGTCAAATCAAGTAAACTGAAATGAAAAGAGAGGAGAGGGGAAAGTATAAGTGAGGGGTAAACACCGAAGAAAAACCAGAAATTGCCGTCTGTCATGTGGCCATTCTGTCAAATAAATACTAAGCAACAAGTTAAGGGTATGTGGTGTCTACCCCCCCCCCCCCCCCCCCCTATACATAATGCCAGGTCCTATTAGCCCCGGTTTTTCGAAAAGGTAGGGGCATTGTGGTGAATGTCCAGCAAATTGGGAGGTGTTTTGGTGGTTTTCCATATGTCTGTATACAGATTTTTCACACTACATACAAAATTGTTTTGCCAAATAGTGAACAAATTTAATGCACAAAGGCCTTGATAGAAAAGCATCAAGTAGTACACTCAAATAAAAAGAGAGATTGTTCATATGAAAAGGGAGGAAAGGGGGGGGGGGGGGGGGGGGGGGAGTATAAGTAAGGAAGTAAACACCAAAATACATCTTACTCATTGTTCAAGAAAAACCAGAAATTGCCTTCTGTCATGTGGCCATTACACATAATGTCAGGTCCCTTTATCCCCTGTTTTTTGAAAAGGTAGGGGCATTGTGGTAAATGTCCAGTAAATTGGGAGGTGTTTTGGTGGTTTTCCCTATGTCTGTATGCAGATTTTTTCACACTACATACAAAATTGTTTGGCCAATGGTGAACAAATTTAATGAAGAAAGGCCTTGATGGAAAAGAATCAAGCAAGCAAACTTTAGCTAATCAAGAAGGGAATCTGTTTTGTTTTTTTTCTTAATAGAAAAGAGCATCCAATGCGCAAAAGATTTGATGGGTTTTTTCTTCTTAAACTCACATTGATGGAGTCAGAAGGTCTGCCATGGGTGCAGGAAGTGGACATTCAGCCTTCAAATCAATTGCACAATGGGGGCCTTCCTTCTCTGGAATGCTGCAGCGGGGAGGATCCATGAGATCTTCCTCGTGTTTCTTTGCCTCTGCAGATGATTTCACCATGGCCATGGCCATGGATGGGGTCCTCGTGGTTCCAACTGCTGCTAATTCCATTGCCGGTGCCGTGTTCCGCTCGCTCTCTGCCGATCCTTGCGTAAACCTTTGGACTGAAGATGAACTCTTGATGAAATGTGTGGAGTTCTGTATCTTTCACACTACTACCATTCTCGTGGTCTTCATGGATATGGATGTTCCTGACATGAGTTTGATTTAAGCATACCCCTCAACTCTTGCTTTCTCTCTCACTAGATCCACACAGAAAGAAAGAAAGAAAGAAAAAGCGGTAGAAACCCTACCTGCAGGAAAAACCCCCCTGAACAAGTTGAAACCCTAACTCCAGGAAGAGCCTTTTCACTCCATGAAACCCTAATTATTGCAAAACAAACACTCCAATTGGCGGGAAAACCCTAACTGGTGGAAGATACCCCTAATGACAGCGGCCTGGAAGAAGATACCCCTAACCTCATAGAAGACGTTGACAAGTGAGCAAAGCCCTAACTGGTGGACAGAAAACCTAGCCCCCAGTAGAGAAAATTAGAGAGGTGTTCCAACGTGAGCTAACCTGATTCCACCAAGACAGGAAAGGAAAGGGCTAGGAGGCGGCGGACATGCTGCGGACCACCATTGAGACTAGGGTTAGGGTTAGGTTTAGGGTTAGGGTTAGGGTTAGGGTTTATGGTTTAAAAGTAGAATTGGTGTAGAGTCAAGGTGAGGGTTAGGGAACAGAATTGGTATAGGGATAGGATTCATCTGAGGAGTAGAGAGGGGATAAGAAGGTTAAAGTAGGATTAATGGAGGTGCCATTAAGAGCTCCATGAAGAGACAGAGACAGAGACAGGGATAGAGACAGGCAGCAGAGAGAGAGAGAGAGAGAGAGAGAGAGAGAGACCCAAATCTAAGAGAGAAAGGAGCAGATCTAAGCTCAAGCAAATAAGAAGAAGAGAGAGAGAGAGAGAGAGAAGCAGAGGAAGAAGGTTTAGAGAGAGAGAGAGAGAGAGAGAGAGAGAGGGAAGGGGCGTTTTAGAGAGAGAGAGAGAGAAGCAGAGAAAGAAGGTTTAGAGAGAGAAGGGGGGTTTCTAGAGAGAGAAGCAGGAAGAGAGAGAGAGAGAGAGATGAGATGATACAGTATATGGTTAACCTAATCACTTCATCCATCTTCCAATAGAATATTTACACGTGTCATAAAATATATAAACTTCTGAATAATTGTTTTCATCTCTTTTTTTCTTCTTTTTCTTTTGTTTTCTTCTTTTTTCTTCTTTTTTTCTTCTTTTTTTCGTTTTTCTTTTTTTTTGTGCTTTTTTCTTCTTTTCTTTTTATTTTATTTTTTAAAGTTTTTTAAAAAAACAATTTTATTATTTTCTTTTCTTACTTTTTCTTTTCTTTTTGTTCATGTTTTTTCTTTTTTTTATTTTCAGAAAAAAAAAGGGAAATTTGTGCAAATAGTCAACATCAGTTTTTATTTTGTGTCAACTGTTAACAAACCCTCCAAATTTAGGGCTTCCAAACCCTCTCTCTCTCTCTCTCTCTCTCCATCTCTCTCTCTCTCTCTCTATCTATCTATCTATCGCATCTCTCTCAATCTATCTACCTCATCTCTCTCTATATATACATATATCTCATCTATCTCTCTATCTATCTAGTTATCTCTCTCTCTCTCTCTCTCTCCATTCACACTTTCCAGAGAGGTAAGAGTGAGGACACTGGCACAAGGGTTTGGTTGGTTGGGAGGAGGACATTGGTCATAGCCATGGCCTTGGACCCTAAAACCTAACATCGAGCATTGTCCGCCCACCCACTCTCTAGACCCCCCTCCCCCTCGTGTCCACCTGACACTTTCGCCCGAGAACTCGCACCTCACATCACATCACGAGACAACAGAAGAAGAAACCGCCACAGCCCTGTCACGACTTTTCAGGAGTTGCTCGTTGTGATGTTTGTGATTTTCGCTCCGAGTTGCCGTGTTCCAATTTCTCGTTGGCGTTTTTTGATGAATGTGTGCAAACTTTTGCCGAACACTCCAGTCAATGGACACTTCTCAAGGGTCAGAACCCTTGCGTGTCAATGCTCGAGGAGATTGATGGACCCGGTTCACTACTCGTCATCTAGCAGAAGCGTCTTTGGTATCAAGGAGTGAGTGTAGGGTGAAAACACTGCTTGGTTGGCACACAAATCCCCAAACTTATGGCCATGTTCCTGCCAGATACAATAACAATATCTCCTTCTCGAAAAACACATGTCAATTAATAGATCAGTCAAATTAAAAAATAGCACAACCTTTCTAGAATCGTATTGAGATGAGATGCCACATGCATGTGCATAATGGAACCAAAATTGTTGAAGTAGTCTACTTCTCGCTAAATCCATGTTGGGCGTCAAAAAGGAGTTTTATCCTGCACGTCATTTCTTGGTGAGTTGTTTCAAAATGTGTGGTAATCACCATTGTGTCAACCCAATTGCTTTGCTTTTGTCACATAACCAGCTTCTTCACTGCCATTTCATCGAGGAGTACTCGTGGACTTCACATTATTTTTTATGCATTTCCATGCTTAAAAGAGGTTTCATATCCTCCTACATGTATTTGCCACTCCTAATGAATCTTGATGATTTCACTCCAATTAGTTGTAAACCAGTTCTCAACATGGTCACATTTAAAAAATTGTTGGTCATACATATTTTTCACAATATGCAACCACAAATACATAGCACAAAGAGATAACGATTGTGATATAAAATTAAACACTATGATCAAGTAAGTGGTAGGGCTTTGTCCTTTTCTATGACTAGCAACACCAGTGTGGTAAAGGATCAATTACACAATCGAATAGGATGTAGTTGCAACGAGGTTTGTTATAAATCGTCATTGATCCCTCATCATGTTCACCAATATAAGAGAAATCAAGAATGAGATATTTCTTTCCTTTCATGACAATGTTGTGGTTGAAGCATATTATAACCAAATTATTGGACTCTTGTGTCTAGATATGGCTACAGCTCTGACAACCTAACTTTTCTCATTGTTTTTGGATCATTTAAATCTAAAACAATATAGTAAATTTTCTTTGAAATATCTAGGTATTAAAGGCTAACAATTTGTTATTTCCATTTGGAATACACTTATGAAGTTATCTAGATGGTGGTTCTCTTTAGATTTGTCAATCTAATCACGTGTTGACCATTTACAAATGTTGAAGGATGTGTGACAGTACATATATCTTAAAGCAACGTGAAATAACCGAGCACAGGACTCCACACATGAACGCATGTTGCACTGTATTACTATCCTAACATCCAAAAAGGATTAACTTTGCTATTAAAGTTTTTGGTCATCTCATTGGGGCCCCAATTGCAATAATGTAACATAGTATCAAAATTATCTCTAGTTTCACTTGGGTAAAATAGATACATCATTGTTTCCCCCATCTCGAAGCATGTAACAAGGTAGAGGCATATGAAAATATATCACCATTCAATTGCTAAAAGAATTAGGAGAAGACTTCACCACAATAGAGGAATGCTTTCTTAACGTAATACATGTATTCATGGTTGAATCTACAAGCACAACCGTAGTTGACCAAATCTTCTTATCGTGTTGCATTGCATTGGTTCAATGAGACACCTTCCTTCGAAACAACATCCTTTTGCATTTTTACAATGGTTTGTCGAAGGATTTGATTCATTTAAGGATGTGTTATTTGTCCATTGATATTTTGAGTACACTTATTGAAGTTGGCCTTCCTTTTGTTGAGGAAATACTTATCTTCTTTTCTAATTCATTTCCGATAATCAACAATTGTACATAATCTCATAAAAAAAGATGAGTTGATCATGAATGACATTAAGCTCGTTTTACTTTCATGGTTCATTTCATCATTGATCACATTTATTTGAGTTTGGACAAAGTGCAATACAAGTTTGTGATGAAGGGCTACACAATTCCAAGCAAGACAATAAAAATATGGGGTGATCAAGATGAACACGAGAAATGCCCACGAAAACATGCTTTTGGAACCGATGAGAAAAAAGGAGCACATGACCTTACTGAGATTTTAATATTTAGTCAATTCTAAAAGGCAACTTAACTTTTCAAGCAATGTTCAAAGAGCAATAACACTCCTGGCTTTTTCTATGCATCAAATTCTTTCAATTCTAAATCAAAGATTATTCAAAGATATTCAACGCTAAACACAAATTTGATATAAAAGCAAACAAATTTGCTTTCATGGAGCAAATATGCTCATCATAATGGGATATTCACGTTACATGTTTACTCAATATATCGGTAAGTCCAAATGAGTGTGTATATAATGAGGGTATATGTTTGTAAAACCCTTTGAGATTTCAAAACTATCTACATTAAATCTCAATAACGTGTAAATCATATTTCACCAATTCGTACTCCTTTCTCAAATTTGAGAACCTTGATAAGACATCTACACTATATTATCCATGGAGACCGATATCATTCACATTTGTTCTTATGGGTGGTTTTTTTGTGAACCCAATAGGAGATATCCTAGTCCCTTTTATTTTTAAAGTTTGTTGTTTCTCATGAGTTTCACCTCAGAGCAAGAATAGTTGATGTTGACAATTTCGCAGCATCAAGTGCATTCATCAAGTCCCATCAATGAAAACAATCTATTAGGTTCTCACCAATAAGGATGTTACACATGATAAACATCTATGTTAGGTAATTCTAGCCCTTTAATTTGTTCTATTGAATTACAATTTAGAAATCGTTGTCCAAGGATGTACCAAACTTCGACACCACCCCTTATAGTTACACACACACACACACACACAGTCAAATCATGTGGCATTGTCACGTTGTGACCTCAATGCTCATTGCTTAGACCAAAATTTATCACATAACTAAAACTCATATCTTCATACTATACTTTCTCAACCATTACAACATCCAATATTAGATATTTCAGGAGGTTCATTTAGACCTTATGTAAGCAAGCCTAAAAGAATTGAATAATAACTAACACACGTGTGAATATTTGAAGATGAAAAACATACATACACATACTTCAAATTTAATCAATGGGTTCCGCATGCATCTCCCGCACTTTTACATTACACAGCTCGACAAAAGGTCTATTAACGCCAATGTTTTGTGTTTTCAAATTTCTCCATTCACATAGTTGAGATAGAGCTCGGTTTATGATTTTGTCTTGAAGTTTGCAAAAAGATAAATTTCTCTCTACTTCAAGCTAAGATCATACTTCCTTTTTTCTAATAATAATAAAATAGTATATGTTTGAAATGATAATAACACATAGAGAATGGGTATGAAAAGCAAAAAATAATAATCAGTTGACTAGTTGCAAGCCCCCTATTTCATGAGATGGACCATAATGTCATGTTGACATGGTTGTTGAAATGCTATAATTCACCAAAGGTAAAAAAAACCAAGTGGTTGAGCACCCACTTGCCCAAAAGAATGCAATCACCTAAGCTTCTAGAAAACTAAGCCCACATGAACTAACTTGAATTCCTCAAAATGACATGCATGTATGCAATTCACTATAGTGGCATATGTATGACGAGTATGTAATAGAATAATCTTAACATAGAGTAGTTCTATAACAAACCAATCGCTTCGAGAAATATTGTATTTATTAACTGTCTTACTTCAATATGTAAGTTGATAATGAATCAATAATGAGTTATTGCCTTTCCGAGCAAAGTAATGTGTAATCCAGGTTTATTCATGTTTACTTATAACCTAGAAGTACTTAATGTATTCCTTTGAGATAGTTTTGAGGTTCAAAGAAGATATATTCTTATATGATGTATGCTGATTATCGGAGACAAGCAATAGCACTTTCCCCTGGTAATTACATTGAAGCGCAGAATCGGTTGAAGATTAGGGGACGTTCTTCTCCCCTGAGTGAGTGAGGGAAGTGGTAATAATCGGCAATGATTTGGTTTGAACCGAACCGAATCGTGAAATCAAGGTTTAACGGTTTAAATGGTTTGGTTTGGTTTAGTTTGGGGGTTTAATGTTTCGGTTTGAGTCTTTATCGGTTTTCAGTTCAAACAGTTTGATTGTTTAGGATTGACACTTGATATAATTTTCTTAAATATTTTTTTTAACATTTTAAGCCTAATTTTGATATTTTAGCAAATTTTTAAATTTTGAAAAATTAAAATTTGAAATATTTATTTAAAATTTTTAAAATTATAATGTGAAATTTTGAATTTTGATAAACTTAAAAAGCAAAAATGAACAAAAAAAACCCACAGTTTTAATGGTTAACGGTTTGAAAGTCTCTAAAACTGTTTGGTTTGAGCTTGAATTTTTTGTAACAATTCGGTATAAATGATTTTGGTTTGGTTTGGTTTAAGTTTCAAATTTTTTTAATAGTTCGGTTTTAAGCGGTTATAAAACACTCTCGAACCGAACCGTTGCTGATTGCTAAATTGCGGGATGACACTCTCAATTGAGCAAAGTTGGTTCTTTTGATGTAATCACGTTATATAAATGGCAGTGATACAATTAAAAGAACATCAAGAAAAATTACAAATGGTCTACACTAAATAAATGGATGTATATAAACATAAATTGTGGAAAACATGACCATAGAGAGAGTATATGTATGCATGGGTGTGAAAATATGTGGAGCACATGTATGTCATGTGCATGCGAGACAAATTTGATCATGGTAAGATTGTCAAATTTATCATAAGCATTTGTTAAGAGAAGATGAATCTACCTCCCCTTGAATCATGTCTTAAGCAATGAAGAGACCATTCCAATGCATTGATTGAGCTACAAATATTGTTTTTAGAGTTATTGTTGAAGTCCTTTAACCCTTCTTCAATTAAATGATTTCATCAATGATTTCTCCAATTATTTGGCACTCATTGGACATCTTTAAAGCATTCAAATAATGAAGGTCCTCAATATACGTGGAAAATGTTGTTAATTCAACCATTAACGCTCCAAACAAAGTTGAAAGAGGATTTAAAAAGTTAGCTCATCTATCAATTCTTTGCTCATGCCAACATTGTCATCTTATAAGACTAAGATTCGGTTTCATATTTTTTGATGGGGACCTCCATCATCATTTGGTTTCCCAAACTCTCGCATCTATCCCTTGGGAAACTTGCATCATCCTCTTGTTGTTCTTTTCTCCATTTGTTGATACTGCCTCAAGATATCCACACAATTGTTGTCTAAAGGACAATACTCCATGTTCTCGGCTTTAAAAAGTTTTCATATGAACTAAACTATGGTTGCCTTCCCTACGTGTACATTTTAATTTTCAACAAAATATTTCTTAGCCACGTCGTGTCACATTGTATATAACAATCCTCCAATCCTTCAATCCATGTCCACAAAGAACAACGAACTACTCCATCTCCCCGCCATGCACATCTACCCAAAATAGAAGAGCAACATACTTTGATCCATCATCTTGAACTAGGATCGAACTTTTGGTTCATTCTATCCAAATAAAACACGATGCTTCCCATGAGAACAAAATCATCCACACACAAACCAATGGTCATTATTTACTCACCTTTTGTCGTGACATAGAGAATGACATTTGTTAAACATTTTATAAATCCACCCATCTTGAAAATTACATTCGTTCATTCATATTAGGCCCATGGTACCTCAAAACCTTGCTTTTGGAATTGGTTAGTTCAAAGTCTAGTGTGTACTCTACAAATACTTGCTTGAAATATCCATTAAGAAAGGATGATTTCACATCTATTTGGTATGTAACTAGTTTCTCACTATGGACACTACCATGATTGCATGAATAATTTAGAACCTTGTAAACAAAGTCTAGGAATACACAATTCTCCCACACCTTTCGTGTGTACATACCCATATGCTACTTGTTTATGTACTAATCCATAAACCCGCCAACCTTGTAGATACTAGCATAGAACGTAACATACTTGAATGCATTTGCAAACATTCTTTTTCATACATTTGCAAATGAATGCGTATGTTATGAAAACATACTCATGTCTTTTTTTAAACCTTAAAAGAACGTTTTAACTTATAATAAATAATGAATACAAAAGTATGGTATTTACCATACTTTGAGGGTGTTTACCATACTCCAATGCAAATGCACGTATGGTATGTATGGTTCATACTATGGTACATAGTATTCTAGATCCACTTTGTCCCTCAAACCTTCTTAGCAACCCACTACGTCTTGAGACTAGTAATTTGAAATTCTCTCTAGCTCCAATTCCATAGCCTTTTTCCACCTCCTATCTTTCATTGCCTCATCCACAAAGCTTCGATGCTTCAAGGATGATTGCCATAAGTGTATGGTTGACAATTTGATGTACCACACCACGCACACTAAACAATAGCATTAAAGAGCAAACTAATTGTGGATTACGTAGCTTTGACTAAATATGAGTGTGCTAAATTTAGTATATCACAATTGAAGGGGCTAGCTTTCTTGGATGAAGACCTAATAAAAGTAATAAGTTTTATTGGTAAGGCCTTTTCATTCGCTCCTTGTTATCTATGCATCCTTCGTTAACACCACCCTGAAGACCCCAAGAAAGTGAAAAATTCATGTTTGACTCCTATTACTCTAACAGTCCTTGTTTGTGCTCTTCAATATTAGATTAGAAAGTATCAATTTTGTAGTATCCTCAAATAATAGTTTTGCCCTATTTCATTAATTCCCATACTTAATTGACCAAATACAAAGAAAGAAGGTATTCCATTTCTTTCATGCAAGGTTCTCACAGTATGAAATGTTTCCATGACAAATACTTTCAAATAGCAAGTGTATTTTTTGCACAATATTCCATAGTCCTTTATATATGAATTATGCTACTCATCATAAAATATTTGAAAGGTTGCCTTTTAAAGGAAAACATGTCAGTCTCAATGTTATAAAGTCATAACACTATCGATTCCACTCCTTGTGTTGTAGAAAAATGTCATTGTCATTGTTGTAAAGACTATTGATTTCGCTCCTTTTGTTGTCGAAAAAATGTCAATGTTGTAAATCCATACCTATCGCTTTCACTCCTTGCGTTATGGAAAACATCTCACTATCAATGTTGTAAAGCCAATAGGAGCAGACCAAAAACTAAGAGTTTGAAGAGTTTATTGGAGCATGTATTGATGATGTGGTAAAAATTATACAGTATCAATGTTGTAAAGCCACTAGGGGTACACTCAAACTAAAATACCGGAGAGTTGTTGAAATAGATAAACCTCAAACCACAACATTAATATTACAAAGCATAAGGTTCACCATTGTACTGTCATGACCGTTTATTTGACTTCTGTTACCATACTTAATGTAGTGAGTCTCTAAGCAATAACTTTGTGGGGTGTATAGTCTCATGGTGCATACAAGCACTTGTTTCATGTTGTGCTTTACGTTGCATTGCACTCTCATCTTTGTTTGCATGAAATAAAATATAAATAATATGACATCAATCCAATGACGGGAAGTCCATCCTTGGTTTGTGGACAAACCGGTAATGTCAAGACACTTTGGAAGTAGCAAACCAATGGTAACAAGTTGTGATCAATATCAAATTAAAAATTACAATGAGATCCCAAGTAAAATGAGCAAGAATTTTCATATGTTGTTGGATGCCACAACGGGATGACACACAAGTTTATACATTTTTGAATTCTCACAACATAAGTTGAGCAATACCTAGAAGATCCGCACACACAATTGAGTGTTTGTCTTGCCGCGGCTTGCTTAGTGAATGTTTCAAGGTGGGGGTAGAGAGAGGGATGATGAACGGATGAGAGTGACAACAACTGAAAATTAGTAGATAAAAGTAAAAGAGGTCTCCCTTATAAGTTATACTATTTTAAGTGACTTAAATATGAAGTTCAAGATTGATGTCGATATTCAATGTAAATTAGGTCCTTACCAATTATAGGCTATAACTTCTACCATCTATTTACAAACTAAAAGTTTGAGGTCCTACAAAATTTCAAGCCACTTAAAAACAAATGGTTAGAATACAACAATGTGGTTCATTTTCCACCATTATGAATCATTGTCTCTATTTTGATGAATTTTCGGGACCACTATTGTGTCTTTACCTTGACCACTCGATCCATATTTCTTTTCTTAGAGCAAATGTGAGCTTGAACTTTCTTGCTTCTCTCTCTCTCTCTCTCCCCCCCCCCAATGTATCTTATTTGTTGTAATGAGTTCAAAGTTGAGTTATGAGAATTAGGGTCCATAGTGTTCAAAGTTGAATGCAAGTTGAGCATTAGATGTTTTCTTTTTGCCTTTCAATTGATGTTCTTAACCCAAACCCCTCAATGATAATAATTATGCTCGACCACACTTTGCTCATGTGTTTTAAGTGTCATAATAGAAACTTCACATATCTTATGTGGATAGATCTCATCAATTTTTGTGAAAGAATGATGAGCTTTATCAACTTTATCATAGATGTGCTCATTGCAGAATCGCTGACTTTACTTGCAAAATAATACATCTTGCAACAATTCTCTTGATTACCAAATGAGAACGAGTTTTAATGACATTAAACACATTGATATCAAATCATCTCAAAAGATATGCATTGCACCACAATCCAAACATGCCCATAATATTGTCATTTGTCAACCTTTTCACTTAGTTGCATCATGCACCACAAGGGTAGTCTTTTTTGTCTAGGCACAACCATAATTATGAAAGTGTTGGGTTAACCAATGACTTCTAAGTTAATCCTTAGGGGAAAAAGAGATTTCTGCATCACTTGACCTTTGCAACTTGTAAGTTGATGCACAAATCATAACTATATTGACCTTGGTTACATCACATACTTCATTTCCATACATAACAAATTGTTGCACAAACACAATGATTGATGTCCATCGAACATTGATTGCACTTAACCATGTAATTCTAATGTTTTAACTACGTTTTATTATAACAACATATAAACTCGACGAATATACATATAACATGTCCCTTGGCTTTGATGGCATGCTTCTACTACAAATACAACTTGTTGAGTTTCCCACTACAAGCGTGATATCAAGAACTGAAGTAGCAATTAACATTTAGCAACATGTATGAATTACTTTTCAAAAATCAATATCTCGAAGTTCAAGCTGTGAATGCCAATGGAATCATTAGAAATATTATGTTATTGCATATTGTTATTCAACTATGTATATCAAAGTGTTAGTCTCTTGACATCGTGCTTGTGAATGCTAATGGAATAATTAGAAATAATGTTTTATAACAATATTGAATCTAGTTATGCAATTACATCAAATCCATTGTCTTATACTCCTAGATATTTAGATTATAAATGTTATATCATTGAATTGTTAGGTAATTGTCGTTTTCATTCCAACTTCAAAAGTGTGTAAAATATAATGATGTTCTGATGTGTTTTACTGCATTAGTTTTTCTTCTGTCTAGTAAATTCAAAAGATACGTGATTTATGGCTGTATTTATCATTAACTAATGCCAATTCCGCAATGTTCTACATGCACATATGGAACTACAAGTGTACATTTTTGCGCACGACAATAATTCTAAGAGTGCATAATTAAATAAGCATCAATAATGGAATTATTCTATACCTTATGACATTAGGAAGATGTGATCGTTGTCGTTCATTACTTGCAGGATAAGTCACATTTAGACTATCTTAAGTCCCATGGTAAAACATCTTTGAGTTGGGGAAAGTATACATGATATTGTGGTCTTTACTAGTAGTAAAATGTCTTACTCATTATGTGACGATTTGTAATGTATAAAAATAGGTTACCTTTATGGTGAAGTATTTCTACATGAAAACTCAATATGATTACAAAGGCCGCTTGCTTCTATTGGTTACCTTTAAATTGGATTGTCAATAGAAATATATGTTACTTTTCCATGGGTCATGAATCTATTCGTCAAGTGCATGTGCATGTGCACCTTCTTTTTCTTAAAACCAAACCAATTACTTCAACCTCGTCCATGGAAGGAACAACAATGTTTTCCATGGCAGGCTGGTCCAAACAATAGACTCCTGAAGCTTGATATGCACACTAGAAGAACATGTGGCGTAGCAAATGACTGACAATAATACACACACACATGATAATACTCATATATATGGTGTATATGTCATTATGCCATACTCACACATATGGATATAAGGTTTATCCACACGTGTGGTATAGGAATATTTTAGGTAGGTATTAATTTTTTATTTTACAAAAAGATCAAAACTCTTTCAAATACTTAATTGGTTCAGACCATTCATGAAAACCTCTTCTACATCTTCATAGCTCATCTACTCCTTACTTTAATATTACATTAGGGTTGGTTCACATGCTCTTCCATATATACTACATATTTGTGTATGCATACGCACAATGACTCATTGAATTGTGGGTAAGGCAATTCGTATCAAATGCCCATTGTTCTAATGGAGATTTAATGGGTGATTTAAAAGCTACCTTCAATGTGTTATGCCTTATTAGAAAGGTGAACTAAGGCCCACATATTGGTTACTGCCCTCCCCTAAACATTGGTTGTTTGAAAGCATGTTTGACTTTCTAGGTTCATGTTGTAGATCAGAGGTTAAGAGAAACAATGACTATTTTCTTTTTTCTAGTTAGTGGGGCGATGTATGGGTAATGATTTCTAGAAATCAAGAAAATGGAGGGAGTTATCCTCAAATTAGACATTAAGGATGCAACTGTATCATCTGACATGGAATAGATAATTCTTTCCTCTAGAGTCTACATATCATTCAAGAGTATCTGTAAAGAATCGAGTGTGATTCTATGTAGTGGAAAGTGTATGTGAGAGAGAGAGTGAGAGAAAGAAAGATATATTAATGTCTTATAAGGCCAAAATTGGCCCATGAGACAGTTGGTTTACAACAAAATGGGTATTTATCAAATCATCAGAACTAAAATAAAAGTAAAGTAAAAATAACTTAAGCTAAAAGAGTTCTAATAGTGTACAAAACATGGTATACTTGATAAAAAAGAAGTGCCTTTGCATTAAGCCTAATTTCATTTCCACCCAAGCCTCTAAAAAAGAAGTGGGAGGTCAAAGGCTTTTGGTGTGGGTGTGACCCATGGTCCCGGTGTACAGAGTGCCCCAGCCATGGCTTCTAGGCGGTGTAGCTCACATTCCCTTATTTTCTTTATTGCTTCTACACCACGTCGAGTTGCTTTGAAACCCGACATCCGAGGGCGTTTGGTTCTTCTTTGATTTTCTACTTCATCAAGTAAAATCCCGAGTGGTGCAGGTGTGTCGACATTCGTTGTCTCCCCCCTTCCTGAAAAACTTCATTTATTACATGTTGGTGAACATTAACAACATTATTGTCAACATTTTGTAACTTATTCTCTATATGTTGTTTTAGTTCTAGGATGTATCTGCCTAATTTCTTTATATCTAAAGTATCTAATAGTTTAGGGAGGGTGGGAGAGGAACCAAGTATGTCTTGGTATTTTGCCCTTATCTCGGCGTAGGTGGGACATTTGCATGTAAAGTGGTACTCATCCTCTATCTTTATGTGGCATAACCTACATATCCTTTCTTCCCTAGGGACTCCATTAGTACATCCATTCTCAATCTCAAGTTGGTGAGATGATATTCTAAGTTGACCAATGGCAACTCTTAGTGCATGTGGTAAGAATACATCTAGATATTTTGGCCGCGTAATAAAACCTAACTTAGAGAAGTGCATGAAGTGTTCCTTATAGTACACCATTTTAGATGGGAGTGGCTCTAGTGGGGTGATCCATTTATACCGAGTGTAAATTTGCCATATTTCTTGGCGTATTACTTTATTGCGGTCCTCATGAGAGATTAAAGTGTTATCAATCGCGTGGTCGTACTTAAGGGGGGGAGGTTATTGATGTCTAGACCGTTCACAAGAAACCAATTCACCATCATGCCATACCATGAGCTAGTATAGCCAGACTCATACAGTGATCGAGAGGCCTTAAAGGCTTGATGGGATATTCTATCATGTGGTTAGCTATGTATCCTATGGATAAAGACTACAAGTTGAAAAAGTGCCTCTACTAACATCGGGGGTAGAGTGAACTCAGCCCTAATAATGTCATGTGGTACTGTCGATTTGCTTCGGAGTTGGCGTGATAACATCATCACCAATGGTCTCTCTAATTGCGTCCACATGAAAGATGGTACCCTTGGAGCCCAAACCACTGATACATACATGAGGGAGGGAGTCACTAACGAGTCAAAGAGCCACCCTTTAGTCTGTGGCTCTTGAAAGTATGCTTGGTGGCATTGTCTCTCAAGGAGTGAGAGGGATGCATGTCCTCTCGTAAGTCTATCTTTCGCTGCTTGTGTCATCGAAAATTTACCTGAGTGGGCACTGAAAGTGACTCCGAGATAGACATATGATCCAACCACCTCAACTGGGCTATGGGAGATAGTTAGGTGACACTTAGCTCTAACTTGGGCCGATGTGTGGAAGATAAGGACTTTAATTTTCCCTAGATTCACTACCAATCCTCGTTGAGCGCAAAAGTCATTTAAGGCATTAAGGTGCTTTTGTAGGCCGTGTTCAGATTCAGAGAGCAAAACTATGTCGTTTGCATAGAGCAAGATACGAACCAATGTATCCCCAAGGACTATTCCGTTGCTTCCCTTACGAGCAATAAAATATGTGATCTCATCAATGTAGATTCCAAAAAGAGTCAGAGATAGGGGTCAACCTTGTTTTACACCAATAGTGGTAGTGAAACAATCAGATAGGCCACCTGGGCATCGAACACATCCGGACACTTGTTCATATAGTGCGTAGATGGCCCAAACCATGTCATATGGTATCCTCAAGCTTTTAAGCCTATCAAACAACCGCTCTCTAGGGACCATGTCAAAGGCTTTGCGGAAGTTCACAAAACAACAATATAATTTCTTCTTACGAGCCTTAGTCTAGTCAATTAAGCGTCTAAGTGTGAAGATATGATCAATAGTGGTGAAGGCTCGTGTAAAGCCAGCCTGTTTAGGTGCGCGAAGATTTAAGGTCTCCATATAATCGCTAAGCTCTGCCTCCATTACTGCACCATATAATTTAGCAAGGGTATGACCTATCATAATGGTCCTATATGTATTTGGGTACATGGGGTGCCTCCCTTTATGTATGGGGGCCACTATGTTCATAGTCCATTGTGATGGAAAACCCTCAGCGAGGGCACAATTGAAGATCATTAGAGTTAGCAAGGGAACTAGGCACTCTCTCGCATATATGATGTGTTCTGCTCGCAATCTTGTGTGGTCCATGGACTTCCTATGTTGTAATTTCTTTATGACCTTTGTGACCCTAGAGGTCGTGAAGAGTGTCCCAACGGTAGGTCGGGGTGTAGAAGGCATTGGAATGGGTGGTTGGTTTGGGATTTGGTAAAATCTCTTTGTATATGTGTGCCAGGTTTCGGGATCTTCGATGGGTGTTTGTGGTCTTGGTTCCCGTAATCTCGTCCATGTAGTGACGCAATTGCTACTCATGAGCATATGGTAGAGTTCCCAATATTGGGATGCCTCCCATGCTCGTCTCTTACGACGTGTCATCTTGCGCATTTGTTTGCGAGCTTGTACTGAGGTAATACTACCACTGATTTGTGATATTGTAAGTTGTCTATGTAAGTACCTACAATCCTCATAATATCATCTATTTTGTGGCATAGATCCTAATCTACCTTGATTGGAGTGTTTCGTATATGGGAAACTACTAACTATTGCGGAGTGAAGGATGTGTGTGAGTTTTGTACTAAGGCTCTCTAAAGGTAGGGAGGGATGAAGGGAGGAGAGATGGGCTTGAACATGTTGAGAGTATATGTCAGAGAGCTCATGTGTGAAATGTATTGTGGTGTGATGGCGTGGTTGACTAGGGTTGGTGACGTTAGAGATATTGCATTTTAGCTCGAAGTATAAGAGACTATGGTCCACGCCAATAGGGCATGGGGCCACGCGGAAGGAGTTAATCATGTGGGTAGCTTCAAGGCGTCCTATTAGATAATCAACTGTGCTTTCCCCTCCTCCATGTGGGAAACATGTGAGCTCTTCCATGTTGGCATAAAAGGCCGACTCCTTCCAAATTGTATCCGTCCTAGTGTGAACTCGTTAATAAGTTAGGGCTTAGTATATAAGCGAATACTTAAAATTGTAATGAGTGACGAGTGGATGATGAGAAGAGTATTGTATCTCCGAGAGAGAACGAAGTAATAAGAAGCTTTCCATTAAAGCTCGATCTACTGTTTAAGTTTCGATTCACTGTATTTTTTGTGTACGTTGTTTTCTATGCATAAGCGTACAGGTCCGCAAACGTTTTCCGCATACGTATACATATATATATATAGATATACATCGACATCTGGTATTAGAGCGACCTTACTGCACAATGGCAACAGAAAATAAAAGAAGCTGAGAGGAAAAGGCCAGGTTAGAAATCTTACTTTCATAAAAGGAATATGGCTTCAACATTCGGAACAGGAGTTGAAATCAGAAAGTTCGACGACAAAATTTTTTCCCTATGGAAGGAGATGATGCAGGATGTGCTGATCATCTGAAGACAGGTTGAAGCCATTTGGCACAACGAAAAGCCTGCTTCGATGACAACAGAAGAGTGGAGATCAGTGGACAAAATATCATGACCCACTATCCGAATGCACCTAGCCGAAAACGTCTACTTTATCATGGCGAAAGAGACGATATTGTTCTCATTATGGGAGAAACTACAGGCCATTTATGAAAAGAAGTCCTCATCTTCGAAATTAATTTTGATCAAACAATTGTTCAATATGAAGATGAAAGAGACTGATCCAGCGACCTCCCACATCAACACCTTTAGCCGGGTGTTATCTAAGCTCTCGTCACAAGGGATCAACTTCGAAGAAGAAGTGAAAGCCCTTGCCCTTGTATCGAGCTTGCCGGTGAGTTGGGAGGTATTCTGCATGACATACACCAATAGCCGACTGATCCTAAACTTGGACGAAACAATCGGCCAAGTCCTCACAGAGGACATCAGGTCAAAATCGATGGGACTAATCATCGATGAGTCGGCAGAAACCCATCACTTGACCGAGTCATTCGACCGACAGAGTCGAACGAAAGAACAAGCCGACAGAACTGGTCGTCGCTACAACCGATCGAAAACAAGGGGTGACTGACAACGGTCGAAGTCGAAAACGAGCCGATCAAGCGAGTACTGCACACACTGCAAGAAAGCGAGCCACAATGTTTTCAACTACTGGTCATTAAAAAGAAAAGAGACCAGTCGGCGATCCAAGCAGAATCAGGGACGTTCCGACTCGGACCACTCTCCAGTCGGCAACTAGATCAACGTTGCCGACACCCGATCTGGAGAAATCCTCTCCTTAGAGGACTCAATGATCGGAGAAGTCCTCTACTGTGCACAAGTTGCACACATGTGGCTACTAGACTCTGGTGCCACATTTCACGTGACCCCCAACATTGAATGGTTCTCGAACTATTCAGTCGACGCCAACGACATAGTTCGATTGGGAAACGGGCAGGAGTGCAAGATAGCTGGAACCGGGGAGGTTCCCATCAGATTGCCAAATTGCAACACAATAACCCTGCACCGAGTTTGGCACGTACCCGATCTAAAGAGGAGTCTGGTCTCCATCAGCATGTTAGCTGAAGACGGATATCGAATGACTCTACATGAGTCGACATGGGTGATCAGCCGAGGAATCCTCAAAATCGGTAGTGGGCACAAGTATAATAATACATACCCATTGATGGCGATCAACCCTGAAGGGGCCGTGAACGTAGCCGAGAAAACCGACCCGAACCTATGGCATGGTCGACTTGGCCACATGTCTCAAGCCGGACTTGATCGACTGATGTCAGTTGGCTACATCCCGAAACTCCAGGCAAAGACGAACTTCTGCGAGCATTGTTGATATGGGAAACAGACCCGAAGTCTGCACTCTCTCCACTACGAGTCGGTACGACAACCCCTAGAGCTCATGCACACAAACATATGTGGGACCATGCCAGAGCGATCACTAGGAGGCTCCAAATACTTCATCACATTCGTAGATGACTGTACACGGAAAGTTTGGGCATACTCCATCAAGTCCAAAGATGAAGCGCTCGAGGTCTTGACTCGATGGATATCTGAAGTGGAGAACCGATCGGGATATAGAGTGAAGACACTCCGATCCGACAACGGAGGTGAGTACACCTCCGGAGCCTTCAAACAGTACCTGTCCGGAAAAGAGATCCGACACCAAAAGACTGTTCCCTACACACCCATGCAAAATGGAATGGCAGAACGGATCAACAGGACGATCCAAGAGAGGGTGACGGCAATGCTCCAGCAAGCTGGACAGAGACTGGAATTCTGGGCCGAGGCATTGCAGATGTTAGTGTACCTGATAAATCTGGCACCGTCAAGAGCAATCAGGCTCGAAGTGCCACAAGTACTATGGTCAGGGAAACAATCGACCTACGATAGGATCTGTATATTCGGATGCGAAGCCTACGCATTCAACCCCAGGGACAACAGGACGAAGTTGGCACCCCATGCAACAAAGTGCATATTTCTCGGTTATGGAACCGATGGGGACTTCAGCTACCGGCTATGGGACCCTGAGAATCGGAAATTGATCCGGAGCAGCGACGTAGTCTTCAATGAAGACTCTATCTTCTCTCAGTGGAACCAATAGAAAATAGTTGGTAAGAAGGTATCCTTCAAAGAAGACAGAACTGTTGCAGAAGGACCGTCCCACCGGGCCGAATCAGAGAGTCAACAAATAGTTGAACTCCAACAAGCTGCCAACTTCCCTGCCGACACCGAATCGGCAACAAGTCCTATCATCGAACTCAAAGAAAAAATCTTCAAAGACACAGCCGAATCGACAAGGATCGATACAGGAAAAGTCACCAAGAGACAAGTCAGAAAAGAGTTGACGACAACCACAGAGGAGGACAACCAGATACTGCCGAAATCCCAAATGGGGGGCGGGACACCTAACAAGACTCCTGACACAACTGGTTCAACAAATACCGATTGTCAATCGGAACCGATCGAAGGATCCGAACCAGATATTACGGCACCCAGGAGATCTGGACGAGCTCGAAGACCAACACAGTTTTATCAATCGGGCCTCGACTATGTCAACTACATGGATGCAGGCGAACCAAGCACGGATGAAGAAGCTATGGCCGCACTAGACGCCGAAACATGGCTACAAGCCATGAAATACGAAATGGACTCGATTCATCAGAATTAGATATGGGAGTTGGTTGAACTACCTCCTGGAAGGAAGCCGCTACGTTGGAAATGGGTTTTCTGATACAAGTATGCATCTGACTCAGAGAAACCCAAGTACAAAGCTTGGTTTGTCGCGAAAGGATTCAAACAGGAATCGGGGTCGACTACGATGAGATATTCTCACCAGTAGTCAAGATGACCACCCTCCAACTCCTACTAGGAGTCATGGTGATAGAAGATCTAGAGCTCGAGCAGATGGACGTAAAGACAACATTCCTACACGGAGATCTGGGAGAAGACATATACATGTCTCAACTTGTAGGCTTCACGGCGACGGGGGAGGACAATCACCTCACATGTCAACTAAAGAAAAGTCTATAAGGCCTAAAACAAGCGCCAAGAATGTGGTACTAGAAGTTTGACTCCTACATACAACAACTTGGATACAATAGATCAGACTCCGACCCATGCATGTATGTTCGACAATTGGCCGATGAGGCAAGGATCTATCGGATCCTTTACGTCGACGAAATGTTTATTGCAGGAAGAAATCAAGCAGAGATCGGTAAGATGAAACGGAGCCTTCACACAAAGTTCGCGATGAAGGAACTCGGACAAGCCAGACACATATTGGACATGAGGATAGAGTGAAATCAGACGACCAAAACTCTCCGACCCTCCCAGTTCGAATACATCCGCAAGGAGCTGAAGTGCTTCAACATGGAGAATGCGAAGCCAACACTGACACCGCTTCCGACGTCAATCAGACTATCGGACAAAGAATCTCCTGCAATGGACAAGGAGAGAGAACTTAATGGAAAAATACCCTACGCATCGGCAGTAGGAAGTATCATTTACGCAATGGTGGCGATCCGACCTGACCTAGCCTATGCCATAGGGGTGGTCAGCCGACACATGTCAAACCCAGGAAAGAAGCATTGGGAGGCCGTCAACCACATCCTTAGGTATCTAAAAGGAACCCTGGATGCACAGTTGACTTTCGGACTGACAACCTCAGCCGAAGTCGAAGGCTACACCGATTCTTACTATGCTGGGAACACGGACAGTTGGAAATCGACATCAGGCTACATCTTCACCTATGGTGGCGGTGCAATATCATGGAGGTCGAAACTTCAAGAATGTACGGATCTATCTACCACAAAAGCTAAGTACATAGCAGCATTAGAAGCAATGAAGGAAGCGATCTGGCTGCACCGACTGTCTGCCGACTTCGGAACTACAAACCGAATAGACCGACCAACGCTGACCATCTATTGCGACTCATAGAGTGCAATACACCTCATCAACAATCCCATCTACCATGCGAAGGCGAAGCACATTGAGGTGCGCTATCATCATATTCGGGAGCTCGTGAGCGAGAAGAAACTTGAAATCCGGAAGATTGACACTGAGGTGAACATCGCCGATTGCCTGACGAAGCCACTCCCAGATCAACGCTTCAGAACACTAAGGACGAAGTGTTAGGAAACAGGTCCCTCCGGATGGGATGACCCGGTGAGAACCGGATGAGGAGTACCCGGAAACAGAAGACCCGGTGAGAACCGGATGATGAGTGCCCGACAAGCGCCGGATGATGCAGGCCCGGTGAGGAGTGCTCATCGGATGAAGGACATATTCCTAAATATGTTTCTAAGAGTCCATTAGGGCTATATTTGTAAATAGCCGAAAATTCAGATTAGTATAAATATGATTTAGGGCAAACTTAGTGATGTTGTTGTCATTCTTGTTGGCGCAAGATTAGAGCGCAAAAATGTACACAGAGAGAGAGAGAGAGAGAGGAAGAGGTCGTTGCATCTGTTGTAACGCCTGTGGCGAAGATAACAAGCTCGAGGTCGTTGCCTCGGTGCTTTACCATTGTATATTGTTACATAGTGATAGTTTGCAGTCTGTGGGCTGCTGTGGTTTTTTCCCTAGTTTGGGTTTTTTCCACGTTAACATCTTGTGTATTCTTCTCTCCATTGTGTCGTGCATTCATTCCCGTTTTTCTGTGTTTGATTCTAAGCTTGGTTGTGGCCGAGCATTGTTCATCGGGAGCGCGTAGTTCCTGTCAAAGTGGTATCACAGCGAAACGACACAGAAAATGGACGAATCGTTGGGAGGCATGTTCAAGCTCACCGGCTCCAACTATTCCGTGTGGAAGTCAAAGATGAGGGACATGCTCGTGGTTAAAGATCTTTGGTTGCCGGTTTAGTTCGGGGACAAGAGACCGGACAAAATCGACGCCACGATATGGGAGGTGATGCACATGAAGACAACGACGTACATACGGTGCTTCATCGACATCAGCCTATACAACAACTTCAATGAAGAGAGCAAGGCTCATGAGCTCTGGGAGAAGATTGACATTATGTTTCAGAACAAAAATGCTGTTAACCAGGTTTCGGTATTCCGGAAGCTAGTAAGACTCCGGTACCAAGATGGCTCCAGAATGGCGGAGCACATGAATGCCTTCCAGGGGCTGATACACCAGGCAACATCATTGGAAGTACCTCTCGCTGATGAGGTACTAGCGCTACTCCTACTCAGTTCCCTCCCGGATAGCTGGGAGACGTTGGTTGTCACTTTGGGCAACGCCGGGCCGGAAGGGAAACGGTTATCCCTAGCAAGAGTGAAGTCGAGCTTGCTAGATGAGGAGGCGCATCGGAAAGATAAGGACACGAGCTCCGACTCCAAAGCGCTCCTTACCGAATCGGAACGTGGAAGACAAAGGAACCGTAGTCCCTAGAACTGGGAAAAGTTGGGGACACGGTCAAAGTCAAGGGGGAGGCCTACTTGCTTCTATTGCGGCAAGCCGGGACACTTCCAGAAGAACTGTCGGCATTTCCGAAAAGACAAGGAAACCGATGGTACCGATTCGAAGCGGACACCGGACCGGAACGGTAAAGACCGAAGGGGGCCAGACTGGAAGGGAACGACGGCAATCGCGGCAAGTGAAGAAGAGTTGATGCTCATCACCGAGGAGAGTGAGCTAAACCTTGCCGGCGACGAGATGACTTGGGTGGTCGACTCCAAAGCGTCGTTCCACCTTACCCCGGACTGGAAATGCTTCTCATCCTACTTAGCTGGTGATCAGGGTTGTGTCCGGATGGGGAATGAAGGTACATGCTGAATTGTTGGCATAGGAGACGTGTGGTTGACAACACCAACCGGATACAAGCTGCTGCTAAAGGATGTCCGACACGTTCTGGAGGTTTGTCTAAACCTGATATCAGCCGGTCGGCTAGATGATGAAGGCTACACGGGTAGCATCCGGAACGGTGTTATGAAGTTCAACAAAGGGAGCCTGATTGTGGCTCGGGCTTGGAAGGTAAACACACTTTACCTGATGAATGCCCGGTTATGTCCGGAGGAACTGAATGTGGCATCCGACGCTGTCGGTGAGCTGTGGCACAAGAGGTTGTGTCACATGAGCGAGAAGGGGATGAAGAGGCTTGCAAACGACAACCTCATTCCAGTGAAGAACATGCACTTGGAGAAGTGCACTGGCTGTCTGGCCGGTAAACAAAACCGGACCTCCTTCCGATCGAGGCCACTGATGAGACGTAATGCACCACTGGAGTTGGTGCATACTGATGTATGTCAAGTGGACATGAAGTCACATGCTGGATCGCAGTACTTCGTGACGTTCATAGATGACCACAACCGGAAGTTGTGGGCCACACCGTTGAAGACGAAGGATCGGGTGTTATCCGTCTTCAAAGAGCTCCACGCGAGAGTGGAAAGAGAAACTGGCCGGAAGCTGAAGGCGGTTCGAGCTGATAACGGAGGTGAATACCGGGGGCAGTTCGAGGAGTACTGTCGCTCGAAGGGAATCCGACTCGAATTTACCGTGCCGAAGACGCCGGAACTAAACGGGCTGGCCAAGAGGATGAACCAGACCATAATGGAGAGGGTCTGGAGTATGCTGGTACATGCAAAACTACCCAAGAAGTTTTGTGCTGAGGCACTGTCGACGACGACATATGTGATAGACAGATCACCCTCAGTACCCTTGGATGGAGACACGCCACAGAGAGTCTGGACCGGTAAGGAAGTGTCCTACCGGCATCTGAAGGTATTCGGGTGTCTCGCGTATGTGCATGTATCTAAGGACCGGAGAGGAAAACTAGATCCGAAGACCCGGCCATGCATATTCCTTGGTTACGGTGACGATGAGTTCGGCTACCGAGTGTGGGACCTGGTTGACAAGAAGGTATTCGGGAGTCGAGATATTATCTTCATGGAGGACAAGACGCTCGCCGACTAGGAGTCGGAGAAGAAGATAATGAACTCCGAGTCGACCGGTAAGGATCGATTCTACGATGAGCCGACACAACCGGCAAGAGACCAGTTAGCACTCGAGGAACCAGCCGGTTACGGTGAGGATACCAAACCGGTAGAAGAAGAAGTAGAGGAAGCTGAAACCGGAACCGGCCAAGGCCCCGAATCGGATTTGGATGAAGAGCAAATGGAGGAGCTGGTTACCGAAGCCCAGAGACGGAGATATCCTCTCAGAGAGAGAAGGCCCCCCCGGAGATTTCCGGATGCAGAGCATGTGTTGCTAACCAATGAGGGGGAGCCAGAAGGCTTCGAAGAAGCGAAGGATGACACCCACAGCCGAAAATGATTAAGTGCCATGCAAGATGAGATGGATTCCCTGCATGAGAACCATACGTACGAATTGGTGGAGTTTCCTAAAGGAAAGCGGGCACTCCGAAACAAGTGGGTGTACAAGTTGAAACCAAGAGATGCTGACAACCCCCCGAGATACAAAGGCAGTATTAGAGATCTAGGTACTAAAGTAAGCTTAAGATAAGGATAAACTAATGATAGATAGAAAGGAGAAAGAGAAAGAAGGGTGCCGATCCACCCGACCACCCCCGAGCGAAGGGATCGAGACGGACTCGAGCCTTGATCAGCGTCCC
The DNA here is from genome assembly GCF_043228905.1 of Azolla caroliniana. NCBI lineage: Eukaryota > Viridiplantae > Streptophyta > Polypodiopsida > Salviniales > Salviniaceae > Azolla > Azolla caroliniana. Next base: position 18,831,637 of record NW_028230447.1, read on the forward strand.
ATACCACCGCCGCGACGTCGAGTCGTACCCGGTGCTGGCGCGCTCGCTACAAGAGTTGACCCACCACAAGAACAGAGTCTCGATGTAGTCAAAAGATCATCAAATGAGGGTAGCTAGGACTCTTATTTATAGCGATACCCAAGGCCCCCAGGCAAGTTCACACTTGACCTAATGGGTTGTCTCAATCCTGAGGATTAAAAGTAATCCTCCCCTTCTTTATACTCTCGTTTAACCCTCACACTTATCCACGTGTATAGAATACTACGGTAAATTCTCACCACGGGATATTATATGGTCATGCCCGTAACATACTCCCCCTTCTTTAAAACATTGCATTCTTGCAATGGAAAGTTAGGGAAGTTTGTTCTTAGAGTATTCTCGCGTTCCCATGTGGCATCTTTGATAGATTTGTCCATCCATTTAATTTTAAATTCTCAGATTTCTTTAGTACATAACATTTTTGTTTTAACATCGAGAATTCTTTCTGGTACATGTGGTTTCGAAGATAAATCTTCAGAAGTAACCAGAGTTTCAGTTGTAACTGTGTTGTCGCCAGAACCTAGAAGTTCTTTTAGACGACTCACATGGAAGACTGGATGAATTCCAACACCATCGGGAAGAGCGAGACGATAGGCTGATGACCCAATGCGTTTGAGGACTGTTAAAGGTCCACAAAACCGTGGGGCTAACTTAGTGCAGTTACCCGTAGACAATGTCTTAGAATTGTGAGGTTCACGTAAAAATACCTTCTGTCCAAGGTTGAATACACGAGGTTGCCTATGATGATCAGCATAAAAACACGCTCTATCTTGATTTGTTTTTATATTATCTTGTGCAATATGCAATATATCTCGCATATCCCGAAGAAAGTTTTGTGTACTTCGCAACTCATCATGATGTATATTAACATCAATCGGGGCTCGTGGCTGAAAACCATACATCAACATAAAAGGACTATATCCCGTCGACGTATGCTTGGAGCTGTTATAAGCAAACTCCAAAATTGGGAGATAACGTTCCCATTTTGTTGGTTTTGCACCAACGTATGCTCGAAGCATGTCCTCAATAATTTGATTTACTCGTTCTGTCTGTCCATCGGATTGAGGATGATCCGTGGAGCTCATGCTCAACGTAGTTTCTAACTTCTTAAAGACTTGTGTCCAAAAGTCACTAGTAAACTTTGGATCTCGATCACTCATGATATCCATCGGTAACCCATAAAAACAAAATAATTCGTCAACGAATTGGTAAGCCAATTCAGGAGCTGTTATCGTGGTTTTAGTAGCAATAAATCTGGCCATTTTAGTTAGTCGATCAACGACAACCTAGATGGCATCATGACCTTTTTGGGTGTAAGGAAGGCTAACAATAAAATCCATGGATATACTTTCCCACTTATTATTGGGAATGTCCAAGGGATGTAAAAGTCTTGCGGCTTTAAGTCGCTCGGCTTTGTTAACCTGACATTGGTGACATTTAGTCACATAGCTATGTATGTCAGGACACATCTTACGCCAATAAAATTGAGTGGAGATGAGAACGAGTGTACGATGTATTCCAGGGTGCCCTGCTGAGGGTGCATCATGGCATTAAAAAAGAATCCTCTTTTTGACCTCGGGTAAATCTGGAACACAAACCTTCCCATTGAGCAAACCGTTAGCAATGTGGAAGTATTCCTTTGAGGATGTGGTGGTGTCTGTTCCAGACTCAACTCTTGCCCAATATTTTGCAAAATAACTGTCATCAGGATACTTTCCTCGAAGGTGATCATAAAGATCTAATGTTATTTCAGTGAAGCTAAGCATGTTATCTTCACGGATGCGACTTAGTGCATCAACGATAGTATTCATGGAACCTTTACGATATCATATGGAAAAATCAAAGTCCTGGATGAGATCAGCCTATCGTGCCTTACGACCTTTCAGGTCTTGTTGGTCACAGAAATATTTCAAGGACTCGTGGTCCGTAGTTACCACAAAGCGATTTTCATAAAGATAATGGCGCCATGTTTTGAGCGTATGTATAACTGCAAATAATTCCTTTTCTTGAACGGTATACCGACATTGAGCAGAATCAAGTTTCTTACTCTCGAATGCTATTGGTTTACCATCTTGATACAAGATAGCACCTATAGCATAATCCTTGCATCGGTTTCAACTTCAAAAGGTTTTGAAGGATCAGATAAAAGAAGTGAAGGAGCCTTGCAAACCAGGTCCTTGAGTTCCTTAAAGGCGAGGTCTAGTGTAGCATTCCACACAATAGGTTTTGTAGACTTACACGTTTGACCTTTTAAAAGATCAATAAACAACGTCGTCAATTGGGAGTAATTATGAAGAGACTTTCGCAAAAACCTGACAAAACCAAGGAATGATCGAACTTCTCGAATATTCCGAAGAGTGGGCCAAAGCTTGATTTTCTCAATGCGAGAAGGATCAATTTCAACTCCTCGTTCGGTTATGAGATGTCCTAGATAAGTAATTGATTTCTTGAAGAACTCACATTTTGAGATATTCGCATAAAACTGTTTGTCATGCAATGTTTGTAAAACAAAGCAGACATATCTAGCATGTTCTTTTAATGTACGACTATAAACTAAAATATCATCCAAGAAAATAACGACAAATTTTCCAAGTTGTTCTCGGAAAATGTCATTCATTTCTTGTTGAAAAGTAGCCAGAGCATTGGTTAAACCAAAAGGCATAACCAAATACTTGTAATGGCCATAGCACGTACGAAATGCCGTTTTAGGAACATCGTCCTCACTTATTCGTATTTGATGGTAGCCAGTATAGAGATCAAGTTTCGTAAAATACCGAGCTCCCTGGAGACGGTCAATTAGATCGTCAGCCCGGGGCAATGGGTACGAATTCTTGATCGTCACTTTATTCAAGCGTCAGTAATTAATACACATACGCCATGTGCCCTCTTTCTTTTTTACCAAGAGAACTGGTGCACCCCATGGAGATTTACTATAACGTATATAACCCATTCGTAAATAGTCCTTGAGTTGCTTAGATACCTCATCTTCTTCGGATCGACTTAAGCGATACGGAGGTATACTTATTGGTGCAACACCAGGTACAATATCTATACGATGGTCTATATTACGTTTAGGAGGTAACCCATCAGGTAGTTCACTTGGAAAAACATCATAAAAATCATTTAAGATTTCATCAAGTTGTTGTTGTTCAAAATATGTTAATTGAACCGGGACATTATCGATATTGTAAACATGAATGTCCGAATCAAATACACAATAAAATAACGTAGAAAAAGACAACTCGGATTTTGATGAACACGAGGAAACAATTGAGAGGGATTGTTTTTTGATACATTGAATAAAATGCGTACAATCGTTCAGTACAAAAGAAATGGAATGGCGAACCCAATCAATAAATAAAGAAGAGTTTTTATTATAAAACCAGGGATAACCCAATATTACATTGGTGGTACAAAGATTCATTACATGGAAGTCTACTTCCTCTATATAAGTATCAATAGAAATTCCTAATGAATGAATCGCCCCGTTGATGTATTGTACTCTTCCATCAGCCAAGTGCATCGTGTAGGTGTGATCACTTAAGGTGGGTTGGATTCCCCATATCTGAACCAAACGATCATTCACAAAATTGTGTGAGCTTCCCGAATGAAATAAAAATTGTACGGGAGATCCATTGATATACCCGTTTGCATGTAGTAAATCATTGGGACCCAATACATAGTGAGGGAAAGAACATTGACAATTACTTAAATGATGTGTATAGACCTGAAGGACATTAGGAATCTGACCTTTATGGTCTGCAGCTTTAGCTTTGTTGTTGTGCTCTTTCCATTGGAGCTTCGACATTGATCTTTTGTATGACCCTTCTTTTTGCAGAATACGCAAAAAGGATGTTGTTGCTTACAATTGCGGTCCAGGAATTCGTTGGGTGTCTTGCGTTTCCCAACAAATTGCGACTGCTTAGTCCCGGGCGCTTCGTTGGGTTTGTTGTGGTCCTTCTTCGAAGTGCGTTGATAGCGAAGAACTATTTCAATGGCCTCTTCGAAGGATTTTGGATCCTTATCGTGCACTATCCAGTGATAGTCCGAATTGGGGATGCCATTGACAAAACAAGCTATCAACCAATTGTCCCCTTCTAGACCCGATTTTTGGATTTGGGTTCTAGCATGGTGAACATAGTCTTCTAGCGAGGAAAATTTCTTGCTAGAGAGGTTCATCAAAACTTGTGCTGCCTCGGTTCGAGAGGGAGGTTGCAGAAATTGGCCCTTAAAAATCGTGACAAAATCGGTCCAGGTATCGGGCAATTTCCCCAAAGTACGGAGCCCACGCCACCAGGCGGCGGCCTTACCCCTGAGTTCTCGGCCGACATATGCAATCTTCGTACTATATGGCGTGGGATAGAGCTCAAAATGAGACTCCCATCGGCCCACCCATGTGCAGATTGCTTCTTCGGTTCTTTCCTTTTTGTCTCTCGTAAATGGCTTAACAACAAACGATGGTTCACCCTGTCGCTCATCAGGTCTATTAGTCTCACGTTGTAGACTAATGACACGTGCCTCGAGAGCACTTTGAGATTGCTGAAGTTCGGTCATCTGTTGAGCGGTGAAACTAAGGTATTGGGTTATTTGTGCCAAATACATCTTAGTGGACATTTGTCCAGGAGGATTCTCTTGAGTTCCTTCCGCTTGAGCGGATGACATCGGGTCGTTAATTTGAGCCATTAAAGATTATTTCTGGAAAAGAAATAGGATAAGGTCAGAGAGATAGTCATAACATCACGTCGTGATGTTAACATTTCATGGGCAAACATTAATCGATATCATGATCTCACGTCAATACCCCTGTAGATGTATGAGATGAGGTTCAAGATCAGGTTCCTATGGTAACACAAAGGTGTTTTAAAAACCATGGGGGTGACAATTTAATGTCTTTCCCTGATCTCTATATCGATTTTTTCATGGTGGCTCCTCAAGGCTCAACCATGTATGTTTGCATCATGAGTAGTTTATACACGAAAAAAATGTTAACAATAAACTATGTTTCTTTGCCCACATATGTGGTTTTGGCTCTTTAAGACCTTTTACGAGGACCCCGAGGTGCACTTAGACCTTAAGTCTAAACATGTGTTATAGTCATATGTATGAAGGATATTGTATGGTCTTGGTCATATTTGAACTCAAGACCTCGAGAACAAATACATTAAACACTTGAGCCAACCAAGTAAGTTGCTCTTCTTGAATGCTTGATGGTTGATGCGTATAAGAGATATACGAGGCATTTGATCATATATGTTTTTTTTTAAAAGAACATATATGTCAAGGGTCCTTATTTCGCCCTCATTTACCAAAACTATGTTGGTACGTTACCTAACCTCAAGTCTCATAATTACGATGGCATACGCCAAAGTGCAACCTAATGGTCAAGACAAATGAGCCCTCGTTTCGTAGTAGGCCCACGTGGCCCATCACATGGTCACGTCATTACGAATGCCTCTCGTAAGAACGAGCTCATGGTGGCATCGTATCCATGTAACGAGGGAGGGATGTTGGATACGTGTGTCATTGGAGCGACCTCACTTGAAGTGGGTCAAGCCCTACGTACTCAACATCATTATGGCTATAGGCGTTTCTTTACGTAACGAAATCGAGGTCATCAACGGGGTTGTCAACAATAAAAAATTGTTGAAAAAGGGATGGTGACAATGCCATTCTCACAAAAATGTGAGGACGGCCACCAACATCCTTTTCCCGACAAGGACAACTTTCGATATAATCACGTAATAACGAATATACACATATGTTTACTTATCACATATATACGATCAAATACGTATATACGTGACCACATATGCCTATATTAAACATATTGTTATATTAAATACCCACAAATGATGTGATCGAGATATGTAATCGAGGTATATACCTCTACGCACACGAAACATCCACAAATAAGAGATCATCGTAATACGCAATTGAGGTATTGACCTCTTACGCATACGAGACCAAACACATATCCTTTACAACAAATCAAGGTATTAAACTCATACGCAAACGTAACATATGTTCGTGAACGTAATACGTAATTGAGGTATTAACCTCGTACGCATACGACACTCATCACATATTATTTATATGTCAAACGAGGTATTGACCTCGTGCACATATGTGAACGTTTTAGATAATCAATTAAAGACCACTACAACATCATTGACTTAATGAAAAAAAATGACATATAAACTAAACACATGATTAGATGGGAGAAGAGAGAATAGAAAGAAAAAAAAAAAAAATTACGGAAAGAGTTACCGAAGTTCTTTGTTGATCGTTGTCTGGATCAAGGCCGACCGCACATCGATCGATCACCATCAATCAAAAGACAAAAGAAAAACAAAGAAACATTAGTACATAGCTCTGATACCAAATATTAGAGATCTAGGTACTAAAGTAAGCTTAAGATAAGGATAAACTAATGATAGATAGAAAGGAGAAAGAGAAAGAAGGGTGCTGATCAGCCTGACCACTCTCGAGCGAAGGGATCGAGACGGACTCGAGCCTCGATCGGCGTCCCATACCACCGCCGTGGCGTCGAGTCATACCTGGTGTTGGTGCGCTCGCTACAAGAGTTGACCCACCACAAGAACAGAGTCTCGATGTAGTCAAAAGATCATCAAATGAGGGTAGCTAGGCCTCTTATTTATAGCAATACCCAAGGCCCCCAGGCAAGTTCACACTTGACCTAATGGGTTGTCTCAATCCCGAGGATTAAAAGTAATCCTCCCCTTCTTTACACTCTCATTTAATCCTCACACTTATCCACGTGTATAGAATACTACGGTAAATTCTCACCACGGGATATTAAATGGTCATGCCCGTAACAACCAGGATCGTGGTGAAGGGGTTCTACCAGAAGAAGGTCATGGACTTCGACGAGATATTTTCCTCGGTAATAAAGATGACCTCCATCCGAACGGTGCTGAGTATAGCGGCAAGCATGGACCTCGAGTTAGAGCAGCTGGACGTGAAGACGACATTCCTTCACGGTGACCTCGAAGAGGAGATTTACATGCAGCAACCGGAAGGATTCGTGGAGAAAGGGAAGGAGCACCTGGTATCTTGGTTGAAGAAGAGCCTGTACGGACTGAAGCAGGCTCCCCGACAATGGTACCGGAAGTTCTACTCCTTCATGACCGATCAAGGGTACCACAAGACGCAGGCCGATCACTGTGTGTTTGTGAAGAAGTTCGAAGGAGGCGACTTCCTGATACTCCTTCTGTACGTGGACGACATGTTGATCGTCGGACGGGACCAAGCCAAAATACGGATGTTGAAAAAGGCTCTCAACAAGACCTTCTCAATGAAAGAATTGGGTCCGGTAAGACAGATGCTGGGGATGCATATCATCTGGAACCGGCCAACGAAGCAATTGTGGCTGTCACAGGAGAAGTACGTGACAAAGGTGCTTCAGCGGTTCAACATGTCAGATGCGAAACCGGTCGGATCGACACTTCCGACAAACTGCAGGTTATCCGGTAAGCAAAGCCCGAAGACGAAAGCAGAGAAGGCGGATATGATGAAGGTTCCATATGCCTCTGCCGTCGGGAGCTTAATGTACGCAATAGTGTGTACCCGACCGGATATAGGATACGCAGTCGGAGTGGTGAGCCGGTTTATGAGCAATCCTAGCAAGGAGCACTGGAACGCGGTCAAATGGATACTCCGGTACTTGAAGGGCACTTCAAATATGTGTCTCCGATTCGGCTCCGGTAAACCTCAACTTGACGGTTTTACTGATTCGGACATGTCGGCTGATGTGGATACTAGCCGGTCTACATCCGGGTATGTAATGATATATGCAGGGGGAGTTGTTTCGTGGCAGTTGAGGGTGCAGAAGACGGTTGCGTTGTCAACCACAGAGGCGGAGTACATGGCGGCTGTGGAAGCCGGCAAGGAAATATTATGGATGAAGGACTTCATCGGAGAGCTCAGATCCGGCAAGATGAATACCGGCTCTATTGCGACAGTCAAAGTGCCATCCACCTTGCTAAGAATGCGGCCTAACATTCCCGAACGAAGCATATCCAACGTCGGTATCACTTGATCCGGGAAAGAGTAGATGACCAGGAGTTCGCGCTGACGAAGATCCACATGGCCGAGAACGGGTTAGATATGCTGACCAAAGTACTGACACCTGACAAGCTGGATGCATGTCGGAAGCGGGTCGGACTATTAAGACATCCCATGCCGGAGTGAAGGGGGAGTTTGTTAGGAAACAGGTCCCTCCGGATGGGATGACCCGGTGAGAACCGGATGATGAGTGCCCGACAAGCGCCGGATGATGCAGGCCCGGTGAGGAGTGCTCATCGGATGAAGGGACATATTCGTAAATATGTTTCTGAGAGTCCATCGGGGCTATATTTGTAAATAGCCGAAAAGTCATATTAGTATAAATATGACTTAGGGCAAACATAGTGATGTTGTTGTCCTTCTTGTTGGCGCAAGATTAGAGCGCAACAGTGTACAGAGAGAGAGAGAGAGAGGAAGTGGTCATTGCCTCTGTTGTAACCGCCGCCTGTAACGAAGATAACAAGCTCGAGGTCGTTGCCTCGGTGCTTTACCATTGTATATTGTTACATAGTGATAGTTTGCAGTCTGTGGGCTGCCGTGGTTTTTTCCCTAGTTTGGGTTTTTTCCACGTTAACATCTTGTGTATTCTTCTCTCCATTGTGTCGTGCATTCATTCCCGTTTTTCTGTGTTTGATTATAAGCTTGGTTGTGGCCGAGCGTTGTTCATCGGGAGCGCATAGTTCCTGTCACAAAGATGGGGCTACGACAAGCGACCAAGCAGAAGAAAGCGGAATGAGGAGCAGAAGGTAAGAGCTAACCGACACTCACACTACACCTCTGCTGACTTGGCTACTTGCGGACAGACTTGTAACATAAAATCTAGTTAAACGTATAATCTAGGTTGACGGGGGAGATAACCCCAAGCATGTGCATATGTACAAAAGAGTAGTTCTTTTACGGGGGAGTTTGTTGGCATAAAAGGACGACTCCTTCCAAATTGTATCCGTCCGAGTGTGAACTCGTTAATAATTTAAGGCTTAGTATATAAGCGAATACCTAACATTGTAATGAGTGACGAGTGGATGACGAGAAGAGTATTATATCTCTGAGAGAGAACGAAGTAATAAGAAGCTTTCCATTAAAGCTCGATCTACTATCTAAGTCTCGATTCACTGTATTTTCTGTGTATGTTGTTTTCTGTGCATAAGCGTATAGGTTCGCAAATGTTTTCTGCATACGTATACATATATATACATATACATATACATCGACATTCTAAGCCCGACCACTTGGCTAAACCATTATACACGACCATTTGGTGCCGACTGCCAAGTTCGAGCAAATGATGGCCAAAGCTTGTGGTGTCCGCACCTTGATCCTTTGATCTACGTGTGGTGCCTATATCTAAAGGATTGACAATTGCCATTTCTAGGTTTCTATTCATCTGAAATACGGTGCATTGTCGGGATTGGGTTCTCACATTGAAGTCTCCTACAAGGAATACTTCTCCTTGGGAAGAATATCGAATTATGTCATCCGATAGAGGTTCGTATGGGGAAGGTCCATGTGGCACTCCTTCATCAACTAATCTCGCCTCACCAGCTAGATTATAACAAGAGCCTTTCGGGGGGAAGTAACAAATGGCGAAAAATACTGCCCTGTCTTTGCTTGTGGAGACTTTCACCCACTTAAAACGAGCTTTTGGGTCTGTCCTCAGTATTTCTATCCTATTATGTAGCTCTCTCCGAAACAATATTGCGACCCCTCTAGATCCCTTGGTAGTGCAGCGACGTGAGGTTTGTCTAAAAGCGGACTCCCAACGAAATCTTCCGACTCGTGGGTGTCATGATATGGCAAGACTCGAACCCATGACCTTATGTTACATGGGTCGAGCTCTTGACTATTAAACTATATGTTGTAATACGAAAGATATAATTTTCATTTAAGTCTTACTATAGAAAATTGATGTATATTCTAGATTTCTCTGGACCATTCTAGAAACTTCAGGAGTACTCTCGAGAACACTATAAAAGGAGGCACAAGGCATTATTTCGAACCAAATCGGTTCAACGCCAGTCTTAAGCCTCCTAACTACTATTGTATATTCTCTTAACATAATACATATCTTTTGTTATCATCATTCTGTCTCTCTGTCTCTCTGTCTCTGTCTCTGTCTCTCTCTCTCTTTCCTTCTCTCGAGAGTTCTACACCTCCCTTAGTACTAATCCTCATCTTTTAGTACTAATTCCTTCTCTGTCTTAGTATTGTTCCTAACAATACTTCTTTGTCTTAGTACTATTCCTGACAGTTTGAACTGATTTGGTCTCCTTCCTTCTCTTCCTTTATCTTCTTACTTTTCCCTCCCTTCATACTAATATCTTATTCCTCTTTTCTCTCATAATATGGCCATTGTTAGCGCTCAAGAATATTAATCCGTTTTTTCGGAGTTGCAATGCTTGAAAGAGAAGTTTCTCACATTGGAACAAGAAAATCAACGATTGTTGGGGGAGCTTCAACAAATCTCCTTAGAGAAACATCAGACGCAACAACAACATGAAGAACTAGCATTATGTGTGCAACAGCTCGAAGCAACCATAGTCGCGATGCAACAACAAGGACCTAGTACGCAAGGGGTTCATAAAGAACCCAAGATCGGCCTTCCCATGAAATTCGATGGACCGCGATCACAGTTTAGAGGATTCCTTAATCAGGTATGATTAGTCATTCAAATGCATCGTTCTCGATATCCCACAGATGCATCACGAGTGGGTTTAGTAGGCACGTTGTTAAGTGGCTCAACTTTGGCATGGTTCGCTCCGTTGTTAGAAAAGGAATATCTTGTACTAAATTTTTTTGAAGAGTTTTTAAGTGAATTTAAAGCCTATTTTGGAGATACTGATAGCATAAGGAAAACAATCAACAAAATACGACGATTACGTCAAGGTGATCGTCTAGCCTCCACATACACTGTAGATTTCCGCCTACTCGCCTCCGATATCCCCTGGGATGACCAAGCACTTATGGAGCAATTTCGTTATGGTCTACGTAGCGATGTCAAGGATTTACTCTTGACCTTCCCCGAAGAACCAAAGTCATTGATAGAAGCAATTTGTTGCGGGGTGAGATGTGACAACCGTCTTTTCGAACTATGTTCGGAACGTCAGTTCAAGAGGCCAAGGGTAAGATCGGAGCCCACCTACGCCTTAGTGGTAGCAAAACCTTTTCCAAGGGAGTCATATAATGTGTCTCTAGTGAATACTCCAACTCCGATGGAAATTGACACTACACGTCGTTGTTGTCCATAGGCTAGAAATATAAATATATTATGTAAACTCAGAGTTAGGTAGAAGAGTAGGTGAGGAAATAGGTAAGACTAGAAATAGCCATGTTTTAGCCCTCACAATCAGCCGATGGCTCGGCTCTGTCTGAAGGGGAAAACTATATAACCTGAGTTATGCATACCTCAAGGGGGGAATTATCTAGATCATTCTTAGCGAGAGTAATATCCTAGCAACAAGATCTGTACTAACTATTTCCGGCTGAGAACCGAGTACTGTAATCACTGGGAGCTCTATCGTTAATATAAGTTTCGTTTTCTAATATTCTATCTGTGTATTCTCCCCATACTCGTAAATCCAGCTACGTTTATGCCTAATGGGTTGTAGCCGTGTACGCTCCTCGTTCTCCTTTCTTCCCCCCCCCCCCCCTGTAGAAGAGGCTCCCACGTAACACGATCCCTTGACATTGATAGCCTGTGGGCTCATCGAAGGTGTTTCCCTAGAAACGGTTAACAAAATTTGGCACGCCCGGTGAGAGCTGTAAGGTCACAACGAACTACGTTGGAAGCAAACTCCAGCTGCCATTACGGCGCCCAATCACATCACGCGGTCTCGGCCACCTGCCCGACGCCCTGAGCCAATCGAAGGAACTTTCGACTCGGCGTTTACTAACCAATCGTTCCAGGAACTATCGGAGGCTCACCAGTTGCAATCCTCGCCACCCGATACCCAGTCATGAGTTGATTCCGCACCAATCTCCCCGCCGAGCCCTCCAGAGGTCACCCAACTTGACCCTAACCCTTTTCCGGCTTTACCCGAGGACCCGGTGTCGTGAAGAAAACCGGCCATAGGCGGAATCCGAGAAAGAGGCGCATGAACCGACTCTTACATGGATGGACGCGTGAATTGATATTTGGGTTGGCTGATGTAAATACTAGGTAGTATACATTTATTAGGGGATTGTGCGTATCTCTGTTGAAAGGGACAGGGAATAAAGCGGTTTGACTAGGGAAAAAAGGGGCACCCCCTTTCGAGGAACTATTTAAGGAGGGAACTATTGAAGGAGGAAGGGGGTATCGTGCGTTAGGGAGGACAAAGTGCTGCAGGACCGAGGGCCGAGCTCTCTCTCCTCCTCTGATCGTCATTCTCTGTGGGTGCTGGGAGTTCGACGCCTCTGCTTCGTGGGTAGCCCATGCGCTGCCAGCAGAGGCTCTCCCTTCTATGCTTCTCTTTTTTTGGGGTCCATTGTGTTCGGTCTGTGTGCGTGAGTAGGATCCCCGTGTCGGGTCCATCGCCGCCTTGCCGGTTGTAATCGTCAAAGTTTGTAATCTCTTGATATTGTAATCTCTTGATACCGTAATTAAGTGTTTCGTTTCTTTCTCTTTGCTTCTCCCTTTTGCGAATCTGTAAATCTCTTCTCCCCTCCTCTTCTCTCCTCTTCTCTCTCTCTCTCACTCCTCGGTTAAGGGCCCCCGTGGTCCCGCCTCTTTCCACACGCACGCACGCGTGTAGCAACGCGACATAATTAGTGAACCCGACGTGAAAAGGCGACAAAGGAGTCGAAAGATGAGGGGATCAGACCTAGCAGAGGCAATGGCGGTAACCGTTGACCGGATGGTAAGCACTCGTGAGGGGACGGGTACCCTCGATAGAGCCATTGAATCGATCATCGACACTATAGGCCGGTTCGGAGGAAAAGACGCCACAAGTTATTTGGAGGCTTACCGGGCTGAAATGATCATGAGGGATATCCCGGTGGACAAACGGCTGTTCGGATTCCCTCGGGTGGTGACCCCGAGCATCTACACGGAGGTGCTCGAGGTGCTGGCCGGATGCCAGACTTGGGAGGAGTTTGAGCTGCAACTCCTCGAGAAGTACATGTTTGATGACTCGCTTCCGTGGTCGAGGCGGGACTTCATGGCGTGGGTGGAAAGCCCCGGAAAAGGGAGGAACACGTCGGCGCTCCTCCAGGAGTTCGAAAAACGGTTCGCGCGGCTGTCGACACTGAACCGGACCGTGCTCGAAACGAGTCGAGTACTACTGTTTGTCAAGTCAGTGGACGCGCTCAACAGGGAAAAGGTGGGTCCCCTATTGGAAACGGACGAAGGGCTCACGACAGATTGGGCCGTGGTAAAACGGGTCTGCAGCCGTTTCGACAAACGGCGCGACTGGAGCGACGAAAGCTCATCTGGGTCAGGGCCTGTCTCGGCGAGGAGGCTCGAGGAGCCGATGTCGGTGCTAGTCGGTAGGAAGGAAGAGACCCGAATTTGGCTGGAGTCGGGGTCGGCATCGAACGACGTGGTCAAAGGCCCATCCGGAGGAGCGGCTTTGGAGGAGCTGACACAGATGGTGCGCGACCTACAGATCGCACAGGCACGGAGGGACAACGGCGAACAACCTCGCGACCGGAGGCCGCTGGCTGGGCAGCGGTGCATGTGGTGTGACGCGATCGGTCACATTCGGAAGGATTGCGGGGATGTCATCAACGCGCTTAGGACCAACGTGGTGTACCTCTGGAATGGGCGGGTGCACGCGAGTGAGACCCGGAGAGCCCTAGAACTAAATACGGGGTGTGGCGGAATGAAGAGGTTGATGGAAGAGGCAGCGGCGCGGCACGTAGAAGCCGTTAACTACTCAGTGTCGGCGGGAATTCGGGTCGGGGGTGATGAGACCCGGGAGGTGAAGGACTCCGGATTCTGGCCGCTAGTGCTCGAAGGCCTCTCCGGAGTTCGACTGAAGAAGGGAGAGGCGGACCGCGCGGAACAAAGGGTCTAGGAGGTCACCGGATGGGACGATCCGGTCGAAGAGAAAACGGGCTTCGTAGAACTGTTGGAAGACAAACGGGTAGGAAAGGCAGGGGGGGTCGGTTCGCCACAGAGGTACGAGACCCAGTTCAGACCGAAACCGACCGGTGCCGGCAACCCAGGGGCACCGGACGGAAAGAAGCAGGCAGGGCTTCGGATGAGCACTGAAATCGAGAGCGCAACGGACCTACGGAAGGTCTTTGAAGAACGGATCCTCGACAGTAAAGTGGAGATGTCGTTGCGGGAGGTGTTGGGAATCGCCAAGAGGCAGTTCCACGACTCCATCGTAGACTTGGTGAAGCGGAAGAGGCTCTCGACGGAGCCAAAACCGGAGAAGCCGGTGGAGGTGCGGACTACGCACTTAGAAGACGCGGCCCTAGAAGACGAGTTGGCGGAAAGCCACTACGCGAAGCCGCATTGGGCCAGGGCAACTACGGAAACCCCTGTGCGGATCGGCGACGTTCCGGAACCGGTGGTGGCCTTGGTAGACCATGGATCCGAAATCAACGTGATGTCCATGAATTTCTACAAGAAGGGTAAATGGCCGATTAACACCAAGCACGGGTGGAAGATACGCATGGCGACGCGTGCTACGGAGGAGCTGCATGGTGCATGCCCGAATATACGCGTAAAGGTCGGTGACGTCGAGATAGATCAATATTTCTTTGTGTAGGAAACATCCTCGCACCCGGTGATTCTCGGCGAACCATACATTACGACAACATGCATGCAGACGAAAGTGCTGGACAACGGTTCGGTGTACGCGTGCGTCAAGAGCCAGGACGGTCGGCATTCCGTCCAATTCATGACCGTACGTCCGAACCATGAGAGGAATCGCGAGACCCTCGGCGGAGGCAACTGAGGGGATTTTTAGAGAGGGCTATCAAGGCATGGGGCCGTGGTAGTCCGGACGTACTGGAAGAACCCCACACATGTATAGTAGGTAGGAAGTTTTGGTTCTCTAAAAACGGTTTACCCCCCCCTGTTAACTTGACGGAGCCAGGGACAGGCCCACCCCTCATGGATTCCCAAAATCCAGCCGTGAAAATCATGATTAAAGGACACAACCTTCATGGGTGCATTATCGACGGTGGCTCCGGTGTGAACGTCATCGGCGAGGCCACATGTCACATCCTCGGCATGAACCAATGGGAGCCTTGCCCCTTTTGGCTGCGGATGACCGATACGCGATCGGTTCGCCCCATCGGGTTAATCCGCCGCCTTGATTTCACGTTAGCCGGCCACCTGTCCATTATCCCGGCAGTCGTGTTACGCCTCGAAGCTCCAGGTGCTTACCCAATGCTGCTTGGTTGACCTTGGCTGCGCACAACAAATATTAAACAACATTGGCAGTGGAATATGATCTCCTTCCGTCAGGGGAAGTCCAAGGTACGGGTAATAACTGAAGAACGCCTAACCACGCCTCACAAAACTACAGCCTTATATGCGGAAGGGGTACACATGCTCAACGGCTTAGCCAACGAAGAGGTGGATGACTTCCTAGAAGATCACCCCACTATCGTACCCCTCTTCGAAATAAACGCCATTTCGGGTGTTGGCACACCACTAGATGAGGATGGCACGACAGATTCCCTTCCCAAGGATGACGCCGATCCCACCACTATCGCGGAACTACGACAAGCGCAGGACGCGTTCGAGCGAGAACTTGCCATTTCCCAGCGGGTAAAAGCATCAACGCTCGAGTCACTGAACCTCGGCTCAGACGAGAACCCACAGACACTTCAAATCGCTAATAACTTACCAGCCGACGAACGGTCAGCCCTGGTACGCCTGCTCATGGAATATCAGGATGTATTCACATGGTCTTACACGGATATGAAGGGATTGGATCCCCAATTTTACCAACACCAAGTACACCTCCTACCGGACACTCGGTCGATCCAACAACGACCGTACCGTATGAACCCCAACTACACGGCTAAGGTCAAAGAGGAAATTGACAAACTCCTTTGAGTAGGCTTTATACGCCCAGTAAAAAGAACCACATGGTTAAGCCCAATCGTCGTGGTCCCCAAGAAAAACGGGAAAATCCGCGTTTGCGTTGATTACCGCAAACTCAATGTTGCGATAGTCACGGATGGGCTCCCTCTTTTGTTCACGGATAATGTCCTCGACACGGTGGCTGGTCATGAATGCTACAGTTTCCTCGATGGGTTCAGTGGCTATAATCAAATCCGAATGCACCCGGACGATCAGGAGAAAATGATGTTTATCATGGATTGGGGTGTCTTCGTGGCCGAGGTAATGATGTTCAGATTAAAGACGGCACCGACCACATTCTAACGCATCATCTCAAAGATTTTCAACGAGTATATTCCGGTGTTCATGCAAGTGTTCCTCGACGACTTTGCCGTGTATGGCTAGCGGTTGGAGCATATGACCCAGCTACGCCTCTGTCTCAAACGATGCCGACACGCTCGCTTAAGTTTAAATACGGCAAAATGCGCGTTCTTGGTGACAAGCGACAACCTGCTCGGGCACATAGTCAGCCAAGAAGGTATCGCCATGGACCCGGATAAAGTGCAGGCCATTCTAAATGCCCCCGCGCCCTCTACCGCGAAGGCTTTGAGTAGATTCTTGGGCCAAATTAGATGGCATAGCCGGATGTTGCGACACCTGGCCGATTTTGCGACTCTGTTACACACGAAGGTGCATAGACTCCCATTTCAGTGGTCTTCAACAGAGGACGAGGCGTACCAAGTCTTGAAGATAATGCTCTCCCATGCCCCGGTGGTACAGGCACCGGTCTGGTCGGAACCTTTTCACGTCTTCGTAGACGCATCAGATATGGCCATCGACAGCGGGCTCATGCAGCACACACCACCAAATTGGTACCGGCCAGTGTATTACGCTAGCCGACGACTCTCGATTGCGGAGAAGAACTACTCAACCACTGAACGTGAGGCCCTCGGTATGGTTTACAACATCAACAAATTCCAGCATTATCTCTTAGGCCGGAAATTCACATTCCACGTCGACCACTCGGCCCTCCTCTACTTGGTTAATAAGCAGGCCCTCATAGGTCGTCTGGCTCGATGGATGCTCCTGCTATAGGAGTTTGATTTTTAGATCCAGCACCAGCCTGGCGTACAACACGCCGTAGCTGACTACCTAAGCCACCTTGACTCAGGCGAACCAACCGTGTCCACGTACGATGAATTACCCGATGCCGCCCTTTTTAGTCTCGCAACGGTGCCAGACGCAAATGAGGACGAATGGATCGCAGAGATGATCCATTTTCTTTGCACCGGCCTTCCTCCCGATCACTTGACCCTCGACACTCGAAAATGACTACCTGTCAGGAGCCGAAATTTTTGTCTTGTCTTCGACACTCTTTACCACAAAGGCTCGGATGGCATCTGGTGCCGTGCAATCCGTCAATTTGAGAAACCCGCAATCCTCCAAGAGGCACATCACGGAATCACAGGGGGAGATTACACTGGAGAGGCCATGACAAGAAAAATATGGCAGAGTGGCTTGTGGTGGCCCACAACAGAAAAAGATGCTCATGAATTCTGTCGACAATGCGATCTATGTCAACGCATGGGACAACCGACCGAGCAAAGCCGGATGCTGCACCAACCCATTCTTCTGTTAGAGCCATTTCAAAAGTGGGGGTTAGATTTTGTAGGACCTTTTAAACCAACCGTGGCCCGCACCGGTAACAAATTCATCATCGTGGCCACGGACTATTGCACAAAATGGGTCGAGGCTAAGGCATTGCGGGACAATACCGCTACATCTACGACAAAATTTGTATATGAACATCTATGGTGCTGATATGGATGCCCAATCGAGCTCATTAGTGACCAAGGCGGGCATTTTCTAAACCATATTACTCGCGAACTCACTACACACTACCGGTTGTACATAAAAAAAGTACGCCGTACTATCCATAGGCAAACGGATTGGCAAAGTCGACTAATAAAATTTTGCAAACAATCCTGAAAAAGATCGTCAATGAGAACTGCACCGATTGGGATGCCAAGATCCATAGTGCATTATGGGCGTATCGCACCACATTCCAAACGAGCATTTAGTCTACACCCTTTCGGTTGGCCTTTGGTTTGGAAGCAATCATGCCGATCGAGTTCCAAGTTTTGAGTCTCCGAGTTCAGGTTAAGGAAAGGCTACCCGATGGTCAATTAGAGCAATATCGACTCGAACAACTCCTTGAACTCGGCGAACAACGAGTGGCCAGCATGGCTCACCTGGAGCAACGCCAACAACAACGCAAAGGCTTTGTCGATATACACCGAAAGGGTATGGAGAAAGCACTTACCATCGGCAAACTGGTGTTGGTCTTCCAAATACGACTCGGTGCGATGCCGGGTAAATTACGATTCCGATGGACAGGCCCCTTCTGGATAATTGACGAGTTTAACGGCACATTCCAACTTGACACACTTGCCGGAGACATCGTCAAGAGCTGGGAAAATGGCTTCTGACTTCGACCTTGCCTCGGGACGACCCCAATTAATCCTTTCGCCGTGACCGACGGCACAGACCAGCTCCCGGACGACGCCTCGAATGAGGCCACGTGTCCCCATCGGTAAAATCATGACCTACCCACCAAATGTATATAATAGGAATGAGGTTTAGTAGTTAAATTAGCATTATCTAGAATTACCTAACTAATCACCCCAAATCATGAGATTTTTTTTAGGTGCACCAACTAGGCCCATCCACTTTAAAATAGAATATTTAAGAAGCATGCACACCCGACTAGCACTCCTGGGACGTGTGGCCATAATACCTTATTATGGCAGCCACGACTAGGAATCTCAAAGATCTTCTCCCTACACAAAACCCTAGGCAGTCTCATAAAAGAAACTACCCCACACACAACGCGCCCACCCACTCAAACACGTTCTTGCCTTCACCGTCTTCAAGCTCCGCAACTCTATCTCGTTCTCATCGCCCCTGCAAACGGACTCCTACCTCTCGCCCTCTCGCCCTTGCATAGACCAACAACAATCCCCCAACTCTCTATCTCGCCCTCGTCTCATCGCTTCCCCCCACGCCTCCTGCCAGCATACCGCCGCATCCACCATGCCTCTCGCCGCATCACAAGAAACCCGTTCTTGGCTACAACAACAGGGACTGGGTGGGTACTTGCGGGTCATCAACGCCCCAACGCACCCTGACGCCCCAGTGATAGCATGTAGAATACACCCTGACACAGTATCCAACAACATGATTCGCGCGGCTCTCGACCTTGCGCGGGGCGGAGACCATGAGGTTGAAATCCCTCCCCACTTGATCATCAAGGAATATTTTGGGATGTATTTGATGTCGGGTAAAGCTTATCATACTTACGGAGGGCCAAACAAAGCTTTTGGGGAAATCGCTCGGATTTTAATGGAATACGCCTTTGTGCATACCAATCCCACGAGTATGCCACAAAACAAAGCTGCTATCATCATCCGAGCGTATGAAGGCGACAAAATCGATTGGGGAATCATCACTGGTGAAGGAGTCTGTGCGGTGCTCGAATCCTTCCAAACCGGCAAGCGTTTGTTGCCTGTGATCAATCACTTCCTCACAATCGTCTACCCACCTCCTTCGGTTTCCCCTCGTGCATCCTGACCTCTCCACCACCACCAAGGAAACAACAGGAGAAGATCTTGGTGTTAACCCAGGAAGAATGGGAAGACCCCTCACCTTCTCCACCTCCCTCAGCTGTTCGGAACCCTACTTTTGCCTCGGCACGACTCCCACCAAAAACACAGAAACAACATGCGTTAACAGCAACTCGTGTCGAATGGGACGAGGCCGAGGAGCCCATCACCGAGGATGTCACCATACACTAGAAAACGCCAAGGACATCAATGACCTCTCCACGACTGAGCCCACGGCCCACAAGCCAGCAACCCTCGGCCATATTGCAACAGAAGAGGAAACAGGCCAGGAAGCCAACACCACCGGCCCCGGACGCATAAGATTAGCCACCAAAACGACACCGCATCATTCGAGAGTCACCCACAGGAACCGAGGGCGACCATCATCAGAAATCAAAAGAGGCCAGCCCAACCTCCACGAACATGGTACCAGCAGAGTCATGGCTCCAAGTCGGTACGATCGAGCATTGACAAACCACGCAGATATTAGAGGAGGAAGTCCTGGGTTACAAAGATCTCCCCGCGGAGGCATACGAGTTCAGTGCACTACTACGACTAGGCACAACATATGAGTTAATGGATTTCCTCGCGTGTGCCCAAGTAGCTGCCGCTGCTCGTATGGCCGAGGAGCATGCCGAAACAAAGATGATCCAACGCGCTCTAATGAGAAATCGAACCTCACGAGAATCGAGCCTTACAGAAGATAGGACGGAAGAAGCAAGTACAGAATGCTTCGCTCCTCATGGAACTACCAGATCTGAACATGGCCTTAGTCGAGGCATATCACAATTTGCACCACACTACTCGGGCAGCCAAGGACATGGCTTGACGTATCAAAACGGCGCATTAGCAAGCCAAACGGGCTACTGAGCTATGGCAAGCCGTCGAGGAGAAACTGGCGACATTCAAGCAGCAACATCCAAAACAACCGCCCTTAAGCCTCCCTGCGCCCTGTGACGCTGTCTCACCAGCCACTCTTCCGAACCCAAGCTTGAGTGCTACAGGTACCGAAGCACACAAAGATGACCCCACTCACCCTAGGGTAGCCACGGTCGATGCCAGCACAATGACGAACTTGGTACAGACAAGCGAGCCCTCGTCATGGGCAGATATCAGCCCGCACCCCCAAACCAGCCACACCTCCACGCAAACGCCACCACCCCCGGTCGTCATGGATTGATCTACACAGATAGACAGGGAACACTCTTCCCGAATCTAGCAAGCGGCAACCTAGACAGAGCCTCCCCTTCGGGACGACCAGGAGGAGCTTAAGGCCCAAATCGCTCTGGCCGAGTTGGCAGAACAGAACCACCACAACATTCTTGGCCAGCTACGGGAACAAGCCGCGAGCCGCGAAGCTGACCTCAAGCGACTGCTTGCTGAAAAGTCGGCTGCACTTGAAGAACGGGAAAGAGAGGTGATGACCCTTTAGGTCTCTATCACTGAGGCCAAAGAACGTTTCATCAAAGAAGTTGAGCGGAATAGCCAACGGGAACAAGAGCTCTTCGCAGACAACCAGGAATTACGATGTCATCTAAGGGCCTTACAAGACATGGCCAACGAACATATGCAGAAGTGGAGGATCTCAGAAGAGCAAAGAGAAAAAATTTCCGATGCGTATCATCAGTTGCAAACCGAGCACATCGCCGCTAGAGAACAACATCGGGACGCTTGGCGACAAGACATGGACGAAATTGTAGCTCAACTCACCACACGTTATGAGCAGACAATCGCGCTCATCACCGAAAAAGCAAAAGATAATCAAGCTACTTTAGCACTCCTCGTCTGCAAAAGCCAAGCAGAAGCCAAGGTCGCAAGGGAGGCAATGAAAGTTCACCGTGCTAGCATCGGCATGGACGATATTAAAATCAAGATCCTAATCAACAAGTATCACTAGCAATTCACCACGAAGATCAAAGACACACTTGACTATGTCTGGCAGGGGTGGTCAACCCAAGCCGCGGACCTACACATACTACGCGCGGATGTTGAGAACCGACAGAAGGAGGGCTGAGGGTTTTACAAGATGGATGACACCAGCATCCAGACCCTCCGTGAAGACTTAACTCAGGAATATCATATCCTGGTAGCATCCCACACCACGACCATCGAGCAACTTTTAGAGGAATTCAACGACGATCTAATGGTGTTTCTCTTAGAAGCCGAAGCGCACGAGGAGGAACGACTCGCTACCAGGATTAACAGAGCTCCCACAACCAACGAGCAAGGACCTGAGCCACCCACCACGATAGCTAGACCGGAGGAACCTGCCCCTACAGACCTCCACATCCCAACCGAGCCACCCACCACGACAGCTAGATCGGAGGAACCTGCCCCTACAAACCTCGACATCCCACCCGAGCCACATACTACAACCATGACCCTGCCTGAATCGGTCCCAACAGAGGAGGGCGCACACGACGACACAACCATCCCCGGCTCAGCAACGAAACCTCCATCACCAACCCCACCTTCTGAGCAACCAGACCAACCCCATGCCCCCGAGGATATCCTCGACATATTGGAAGAGGAATAAAACAACCCTATAAGCCCTCGTATGAACGGGCAATTTTTGTAAATTGTGTTGTTTTGCCAAATCCATGGTTACTCCTCCACATTGTGAACCGTGGGTCCGATGGACAAAGTCCTGTCCCACGGGCGTGCCAGGTGTTGTCCATAGGTCAGAAATATAAATATATTATGTAAACTCGCCGTTAGGTAGAAGAGTAGGTGAGGAAATAGGTAAGACTAGAAATAATCGTGTTTTAGCCCTCACAATCAGCCGATGGCTCGGCTTTGTCTGAAGGGGAAAACTATATAACTCGAGTTATGCATACCTCAAGGGGGGAATTATCTAGATTATTCTTAGCGAGAGTAATATCCTAGAAGCAATCTCTGTACTAACTATTTCCGGCTGAGAGCCGAGTACTATAATCACTGGGAGCTCTATCGTTAATATAAGTTTCGTTTTCTAGTATTCTATTTGGGTATTCTCCCCGTACTCGTAAATTGAGCTACGTTTATGCCTAACGGGTTGTAGCCGTGTATGCTCTTCGTTCTCCTTTCTTTCCCCCCCCCCCCCTGTAGAAGAGGCTCCCACGTAAGAAGATCCCTTGACACCGATAGCCTGTGGGCTCATCGAAGGTGTTCCCTAGAAACAGTTTACAGTCATCACGTACCATTATCGGAAGAAGAAAAGCAGCGATGCCGAGCAAATCAACTATGTCTTTATTGCGGTGAACCAGGGCATATTGCAGTGAACTGTCCCCATAGGCCAAGAAGACAGGTGAACCAAATAGTTGCTAGTTCTAATTGTACTAAACCCGAGTCTATGTCAGTAGGAATATCTGATAGTCCTAATAGTACTAATAGCCCAAATCTATCGAACAAATTTGATGTCCTTAATCAGTTAGAAGAAGAGTTAAACGACTAAGTCTAGCCAAAATAGGAGCCGTTTGGTTGGACAACCCTAGATCTGTGCAACCCATTAGTGGTTCCATTCCCTCTAAGGAAGTTAGCAATGTGTTCTTAGCCCAAGTAACAGTTAGTACTAAAAGTACCTCTCCAATACATGTGTCAAGAGTCAACACTCCTAGATTCCGGAGCTAATTCTTGCTTCATGGATAGGAATTTTGCCCAAGCTCATCAGATATCCCTAAGAAAACTCTCGTGTTTAGCCTCTATAGTAGTCATTGATGGTCGTCCCATTGCTTCCGAAAATATCATAGAAGAGTTAGAGCCCATTATATTGTCCTAGATAATTTAGTGTGTGTAGTATCCTTTAATATAATTAGTATCCCAGAACATCCCATTGTTTTGGGATTACCATGGTTCGAATTGCATAACCCAAACATAGATTGGAGAATAAGGGAAATCTGGTATCGAGAAACCCGAGGATCTACTCAGAAGATTGCAACCATTTCGCTACATTAGTTGCATGAAGAAGGATGCAAGGAAGAAATGTTTCTCTTCGCTGTATCAGTAACAACCCTCCAACACACTAAAGAGGAGTCAACCATTCAACTTCCAGAGAAGTATCGTCATTATGCCGATGTGTTTGATAAAGTACAAGCCAATACGCTTCCTCACCATCGACTGTATGATTGCCCCATCGATTTACAACCGGGAAAAGAGCCACCATGGGGACCGATCTACAATTTGTCACCAACTGAGCTTAAAGTCCTTCGAGCCTATATAGAGGAGAATTTGGCAAATGGTTTCATTCGACATTCGAAATCTCCAGCTGACATAACCATTTTCTTCGTCAAGAAAAAGGATGGATCACTTCGTCTCGTCGTAGATTACCGTGGCTTGAATAAGGTCACCATCAGGAATAGGTACACACTTCCCCTTATCTCAAGTCTTTTAGAACGGATCAATGGTGCAAGATTCTTCACAAAGATCGACTTACGAGGAGCATATAACCTCGTACGGATCCGACCAGGAGATGAATGGAAGACCGCATTTCGCATAAGATATGGGCACTTCGAATATACAATCATGCCATTCGGCCTCACTAATGCGCCAACAGTCTTCTAGCACATGGTAAATGATATATTCCAAGATCTCTTGGATGTTTGTTTGATCATCTATTTGGATGATCCACTGGATTATTCGAAGACCCAAGAAGAGCATGATACTCATGTTCTGTTAGTACTAAAACGACTTCGAGAACATGGTCTTTATGCAAAGCTGGAAAAATGTAGTTTCAAGTGCAACCATGTAGAATTTCAGGTCTATGTCATTTCCTCGGAAGGCATCTCCATGGATCCAGCTCACCACGGAAGGCAACAGTGGTAGAGTGGCAGTCTCCGTGTTCGTTGCGAGATGTGAAATGCTTTTTAGGCTTTGCCAATTTCTACCGCTAGTTTATACAGGATTACTCAAAGCTTGTTTTACCTCTCACACAGCTCACCAGGAAGGGACAATCGTTCGTTTGGGCTAAAGAAGCAGATATGGCTTTTGAGAATCTTAAGAAGGCATTTACATCAGCTCCTATTTTGGCTCATGTTGATCCGGAGAAACCATTCATCATCGAAGCAGACGCGTCAAATTTCGTGTTGGATAGCATTCTGTCACAACAAGGCGATGATGAAAAGCTCCATCCTGTGGCTTTCCACTCATGCAAGTTTGATGTTGCCGAAATCAACTATGAAATTCATGATAAGGAGCTATTAGCAATAGTGGACTCGTTTACGCAATGGAGACATTTTCTAGAGGGATCTTCTCATCAAGTCACCGTATTTAATGATCACAAAAACCTTGCCCACTTTTAGAATGCTCGTGTGTTAAATCGACATCAAGCTCGGTGGACCCAATTCCTCACTTGTTTCGACTTCAAAATTACATATCGTCCGGGGAAGCAACAAGGGAAGGCAGATGCATTATCATGGCGCTCGTATCTAGCATCGCGTCCTAGCAAGCCAACTTTCGATAACCAAAAGCAAATAATCCTGGGACCAACAGGACTGCAAGCAATGCAGGTCTTCGGTATGCCCTTAGATTCCCACGTTATCGATACCACACGTGAGGACTTGAAGACAAATGCTTTCGCCCAATCTATTCTAGCACAAATTGATCCCTCTCGAGCATCTTATTCACAATCGCAACAACCAGGTACGAACTATCGACAATTCGAATGTCATGATTGATTACTATTATGTAAGAAACTCTTGTATGTTCCTAATGGTTGTTGTCGACTTCGAGTAGTCCAAAACTGTCATGACACATATACAACTGGGCATTTTGGTAGTACTAAAACATTAGATTTAGTACAACGATCATTCTGGTGGCCCCATATGCGACAATTTGTTGAAGATTTTCCTCGGACTTGTGATACATGTTGCAGAGCAAAAATGCCAAGGCATCATCCATATGGTTTATTAGAACCATTACCAATTCCACGCAAGCCGTGGCAATCCACTGCTCTAGATTTCATCACAGATCTTCCGGTCTCTAAGGGATTCGATGCGATCTAACAGTAGTAGATCGATATACGAAGATGGCCCATTTCCTGCCACGTACTAAGGAAATCTCCAGTGAGGAAACCGCCGAAATTGTCATGCATGAAGTATGTCGGCATCATGGCCTTCCCGATAGTATCATCAATGACCGTGGACCCTAGTTCATCTCGAAATTTTGGAAGCACCTCTTTAAAATGCTCAAGGTCACTTTCAACCTCTCCTCCGGTTACCAGCTGCAAACAAATGGCCAAGCAGAACGAACAAATCAAACGTTGGACCAGTATCTTCGATGCTTTCTAAGCTATCATCAAGATAACTGGGCGGATATTCTCCACTTTGCCGAATTTGTGTATAATAACTCTATCCACTCATCGACAAAGGTTACACCATTTTATGCTTATACGCGTTGTCAGCCCCGGTGGTGTGTATTTGAAACCCCAGAGTTACCCAAAAATTCTTGCGCAGAGGATCGTTTGGAGCGGTTACGCAAGATACAAATGGATTTATCTACTCATCTACAACAAGCTCAACAAACACACAAGGTTTACGCGGATTTTCATCACCTTCCATCCAGTTTTAACATTGGAGATCGGGTATGGCTACTACGACGACACATCAAGACCACTCGCCCATGCGAGAAGTTGGATTATCGGCGATTAGGTCCTTTCCATATTATCATCCACAACTTCCGATACATCCCGTGTTTCATAGTTTTTCATCTCGATCTACCTCCACAACTTCGGATACATCCAGTGTTTCATAGTTCTCTCCTCGAACCCTATCAAGACAACACCATCCTAGGTCGTATTAAACAACCTCCATCCCCGATCGAACTTGAAGATGGACCCGAGTACGACGTTGCCGCCATCCTCGATTCCAAGATTGTTCACAACAAGCTCTACTATTTAGTTGATTGGCTAGGATACAATCCCAACGAGTGTACTTGGGAACCAATAGAGAATGAGACCAATGCTCGTGCTCTTCTTGAAGACTTCCATCGTCAATATCCAGACAAACGAGTCCTCAATCCAAAACGACTTGTGACACTCGTTGTTTTAAAGGGGGTCGAGCTCTTGACCATTAGACTATATGTTGTAATACGAAGGATATTATTTTCATTTAAGTCTTACTATAGAAAATTGATGTATATTCCAGATTTCTCTGGAACATTCTAGAAACTTCAGGAGTACTCCTAAGAACACTATAAAAGGAGGCACAAGGCATTATTTCGAACCAAATCGGTTCAATGCCAGTCTTAAGCCTCCTAGCTACTATTGTATATTATCTTAACGTAAATATATCTTTTGTTATTATCATTCTCTCCCTCCCCCTCTCTCTCTCTCACTCACTCTTTCCTTCTCTCGAGAGTTCTACACCTCCCTTAGTACTAATCCTCATCTTTTAGTACTAATTTGTTCTCTGTCTTAGTATTGTTCCTGACAGTACTTCTCTATCTTAGTACTATTCCTGACAATGGGAGTTCTCTATTTGGGCTTTGGTGTGTTTATACTAAGAAAAGTATATCTGATACCTTTAATATCTCCTCTAGGTGGCCGGGGTGTGTCCAGAGTGTGCCATTACAATTCCATAAGGTCATCCTAAGTGTATTTTCTGTCACATGGGCCACATGCCATCAATTAGTAGTGCAATCATTTATGATCACTCGCCTGCCAATTAGTGGTGCGATGCCCTTCTTTACGAGCTTGCATAACGTGTGGCATACAACTCTTGCAATGCTCAATTTACATCTTAGTGAGATCTTCATCGAGATAGATAGGGTCCCGACCCAATCCTCGAAGAATTGGTCTCTTCTTAAAGAAAGTGATTCGAGATTTTAAGTCTTGAAGGACTAAGGCTCTCTTCCTAGTTGTGTCACATCCGGCCCTCCAAGCTTTGGTGATAGGTAGGGCCGTCGTAGTGTACCCTAACATTTTCCCAAGTGTTTGTTCATCATCATCTGGGGATGCACCTTCCTTGCGCCCAGTGACATGCACATTTTAGCCTCGGGCCTGACGCATTTTCTCTTCTTCAAGGGTGGTATTAACAATATTTTCATATTTTATTTCTTTTCTAATGTTTCTTTTAACCACATCTACCCAACCCGTTTCATCTAACTCTATGTTATTTTTAACTTCCTCTTTAACTTTTTTAATCTCGACTTTTATATCCTCTCTGGAGGATATTTCACAGTCCTCTCGAGATACCTCAATGTCATTAAGTTGTTTTTTAAGGTTGGTGTTTTCCACTTTAAGTTTCTCCATTTCGGCCTTAAGGGCATCTTTTTCCTCTCTATCTTTTTTCTTGTGGGTTTTGGCGTCTTTCGCCCATTTTTCATATCCATCTCTATTTTTGTTAAACAATTATACATATCTAGAAAGTACTCTTTACTTATAACCTCGTCCTGTATATCCTTATGTTCCTTAGCTCGTTTAGACGTCATTGTGGTGTCAATAAGAAAAATATAAAATAAATGGGTGCGAGACTTAGCCGAGTTTGTGTGTATGTCACAGTCACATTGGTATTTCGTAGCACGCAACAAGCACGCCGAAAGAACCCACCAATGAAGGTAGACACACCGCAAAGGTTCAAGGATGTGCCGTTAAGAAAAGAACCTAGCACCAATCAACGTCAAGAAAAAGGAAAAAAAGGACACGGCAGCACGACAGTACGGCCTATGGAAGACGACAAACGACAAGAGACGACAACGTGGCAACAAATCGTGTAGCACGCAGATGGTCACAGACAACAGTAGACGGCGACAGACGGTTGTAGATGACAACGCAACAGTAGATGACAACGTGATTGTAGGCGGTGCAACACGGTAGCAGACGACACTGCATGACAACAGACGACAGCGCGAGAGCAAACTGTGTCGTTGTTATCACAAACGGCTAGAAGAGAGAGAGAGAGAGAGAGAGAGAGAGAGAGAGAGAGAGAGAGAGAGGGAGAGAATTAGAATTTTTATCCTCCATAAAGAGGCGAATTTTGACCTATGGGACCAGAGTATACATGTGTTCTTGATATGTCTCCTTCCTAAGAAAGGGTATTCATACGTTGAAGCACAAAGTCTCTATGTGTTAGTAAAGCATACACATATGAGCTCAACCTTCTATGTGGTGTCTTAAGTATGGAGAGAGAGAGAGAGAGAGAGAGAGAGAGAGAGAGAGAGAGAGAAATGTAGAAAACTATATATTAACAAGAATGACCAATAACGACAGTTACAAAGAAGAGGAGAATGTGGTTATGTAGTCACTTTCTCTCTATACTCTCTCACGACAACTACCTCTTGAGAAAGAGGCAGAGTCTTAACTACCTACTAATTATGTGTCATAGGAGTTAAGTTCTATGACACATTCGTTATGATACAAAGTAGTGATGGTGTGTCCACACACTTGTGGTCTTAGGATGTGTTCACACCATAGGGAAGTTGAGTTTGCTTCTCAACATGCCCCTTCAAATACAGCTTCCGGTTGTTGGATAGTCGGCTTGGGTCTTGATTGGTATCTTGGTCGACTTCGGTAGTCAAGTCTGGCTTCTACTGTGGATGGCCTGTTCACTTCGTTTTCTGTGTTTGTTTTGCTTCGTCTAACTCTGTGTCGGTCAACAGCTCCTTACTCCCCCTCAAGCTCAGCTAGTTGGTGGTTAACAGTCCTAAGGTTCGTCAAGAACTGCCACAACTTGTCGGCTCCTGTTACCGATTAGGAACACTGTCTATGTTGGGAATCGACGTTTCGATTCTCCTTCGTCTCTTCGGCCACAACCGAGTAAGCGCGAATCAATGCAGCAGAAAAATAGGAAACCACAGAGAAAGACACGATACACAGGGATTAACGTGGAAAACCCTAAACGGGAAAAACCACGGGAGTACAAGACTCCAAACCACTATACACAGAGAAGTATACAATGGCGAGCTACAAGGCGACGACCTTGAGCTCACTGTCTTCGCCACAGGCGGCGGTAATACACAGAGGCGTCGACCTCTTCCTTTCTCTCTCTCTCTCTCTCGGCTGCTCTCACTTCGCTCCCTCTAAGTGGAAAACAGAAAATGAGCAACAACTTACAGCAGCAATAAACAGTTTGCCCTAAGTCATATTTATACACATATGACTTTCGGGCTATTTACAAATATAGCCTCAAGGGCCCTTGGCAAACATATTCACAAATATGTCCCCGCATCCGGATCTCTCTCTCCGGGTACATTCGTCATCCGGCTCCGTAATCGGGATCTTCATCATCCGGCTCCGTAACCGGGGTCTTCATCATCCGGCTCCGTAGCCGGGTACTCTTCATCCTCCGGTTCCGTAACCGCAACCGGGCTTGCCGTCATCCATCTCCGGACATCCCATCCGGAGGGACCGTAAATCCCAACAAACTCCCCCTTCACTTCGGAATGGGATGTCTTTCCAGTCCGACCCTCTTCCGGCACGCTTCTAGCTTGTCGGGTGTGAGCACTTTGGTCAGCATATCTGACCCGTTCTCGTCCGTGTGGATCTTCGTCAGCACGAACTCCTGGTCTTCTATCCTTTCCCGGATCCAGTGATATCTTCGCTGGATGTGCTTCGTCCGGGAGTGATAGGCCGCGTTCTTCGCAAGGTGGATGGCACTCTGACTGTCGCAGTAGAGTCGGTACTCCTCCTGCCGGATACCGAGCTCTCTAATGAAGTCCTTCATCCATATTATTTCCTTGCCGGCTTCAACAGCCGCCATGTACTCCGCCTCCGTGGTTGACAATGCAACCGTCTTCTGCAGCCTCGACTGCCATGAAACAGCTCCCCCTGCATACGTCATCACATACCCTGATGTGGACCGGCTGGTATCTGCATCAGCCGACATATCCGAATCGGTGAAACCGTCGAGTTCGGGCTTTCCGGAGCCGAATCGGAGGCACACGTTTGCCGTGCCCTTCAGGTATCGGAGTATCCATTTGACCGCGTTCCAATGCTCTTTGCCGGGATTGCTCATGTACCGGCTAACCACTCCAACTGCATATCCTATGTCTGGTCGGGTACACACCATTGCGTACATCAAGCTCCCGACGGCAGAGGCATATGGTACTTTCATCATGTCCTCCTTCTCAGCCTTTGTCTTGGGGCTTTGCTTGCTGGACAGCTTGCAGTTTGTCGGGAGTGTTGACCCGACCGGTCTTGCCTCCGACATGTTGAACCGGTGAAGCACCTTTGTCACGTACTTCTCCTGTGACAGCCACAACTGCTTCTTCTTCCGGTCCCGGATGATGTGCATCCCTAGTATTTGCCTCGCCGGACCCAGGTCTTTCATTGAGAAGGTTCGGTGAAGGGCCTTCTTCAGCATCCGTATCTTGGCCTGGTCCCGTCCGACGATCAGCATGTCGTCCACGTACAGGAGGAGTATTAGAAAGTCTCCTCCTTCGAACTTCTTCACAAACACGCAGTGATCGGACTGCGTTTTGTGGTACCCTTCGTTTGTCATGAAGGAGTCGAACTTCCGGTACCATTGCCGGGGAGCCTGCTTTAGACCGTAAAGGCTCTTCTTCAACCGGCATACCAGGTGCTCCTTCCCTTTCTTCTCGAATCCTTCCGGTTGCTGCATGTAGATCTCTTCTTCGAGGTCACCGTGAAGGAATGCCGTCTTCACGTCCATCTGTTCTACCTCGAGGTCCATGCTTGCCGCTATGCTCAGCACCGTCCAGATGGAGGTCATCTTCACTACCGGGGCAAATATCTCGTCGAAGTCGACGCCCTTCTTCTGCTGAAACCCCTTCACCACGATCCTGGCTTTGTATCTCGGGGGGTTTCCGGCATCTCCCGGTTTCAGCTTGAACACCCACTTGTTACGGAGTGCCCGTTTTCCTTTCGGCAACTCCACAAGTTCATATGTGTGGTTCTCATGCAGGGAATCCATCTCCTCCTGCATGGCACTCAACCACCTGCGGCTCTGGGTGTCATGCTTTGCTTCTTCAAAGCTCTCCGGCTCCCCCTCGTCGGTTAGCAGCACGTGCTCTGGTTCCGGAAATCTCCGGGGGGCCCTTCTCTCTCTTAGAGGATATCTCCGTTCCGGGGCTTCGGTAACCGGCTCCTCCGTTTCCTCTTCATCCGAATCCATTTCGGGATCGGGGCCGGTTCCGGTATCATTTTCATCGTCTTCGGCCGGTTCTGTTTCTTCATCGTCTTCGGCCGGATCTTCGAGTGTTAACCGGTCCCTTGCCGGTCGGGACTGCTCCTCGTAGAGTTGATCCTCACCGGTCGACTTGGAGCTCTTCATCTTCTTCTCCGACTCCCAGTCGGCGAGTGTCTTGTCCTCCATGAAGATGATATCTCGACTCCTGAATATCTTCTTGTCGACCGGGTCCCATACTCGGTAGCCGAACTCGTCGTCGCCGTAACCGAGGAATATGCATGGCCGGGTCTTTGGATCTAACTTTCCTCTCCGGTCCTTTGCCACATGCACGTATGTGAGACACCCGAACACCTTCAGATGCCGGTAAGATACTTCCCTACCGGTCCACACTCTCTGCGGCGTGTCTCCGTCCAAAGGTACTGAGGGTGATCTGTTTATCACGTACGTCGCCGTCGACATTGCCTCAGCCCAAAACCCCTTGGGTAATTTCGCATGCGCTAGCATACTCCGAACCCTCTCCATTATGGTCCGGTTCATCCTCTCGGCCAGCCCGTTCAGTTCCGGCGTCTTCGGCACAGTAAACTCGAGTCGGATTCCCTTCGAGCGACAGTACTCCTGGAACTGCCCCCGGTATTCCCCTCCGTTATCCGCTCGTATCGCTTTCAGCTTCTTGCCGGATTCCCTTTCCACTCTCGCGTGGAGTTCTTTGAAGACGCCCAACACTTGGTCCTTTGTCTTCAACGGTGCCGTCCACAGCTTCCGGCTGTGATCATCAATGAATGTCACGAAGTACTGGGCTCTGCCATGTGACTTCGTTTCTACTTGACACACGTCAGTGTGCACCAGCTCCAATGGTGCACTACGTCTCGTCGGTGGCCTTGAGTGGAAGGAGGTCCGGTTTTGCTTACCGGCCAGGCAGTCGGTGCACTTCTCCAGGTGCACATGCTTCACTGGAATAAGGTTGTCTTCTGCAAGCCTCTTCATCCCCTTCTCACTCATGTGGCACAGTCTCTTGTGCCACAGCTCACCGGCAGTGTCAGCTGCCACGTTCAACTCTTCCGGACACAACCGGGCATTCATAAGGTACAGTGTGTTGACTTTCCGGGCCCGAGCCACTATCAGGCTCCCCTTGCTGAACTTCATTACGCCGTTCCGGATGCTACCTATGTAGCCTTCATCGTCTAGCCTCCCGGCCGAAATCAGGTTCAATCGAACCTCCGGAACGTGTCGGACATCCTTCAGCAGCATTTTGCATCCGGTTGATGTCATCAGCCACACGTCTCCTATGCCGGCAATCCGGCACGTACCTTCATTTCCCATCCGGACACAGCCATGCACTCCGGCTGTGTAGGATGAGAAGTATCTTCTCTCCGGGGTCAGGTGGAACGATGCTCCGGAATCGACCACCCAGGTCGTCTCATCGCCGGCAACGTTTAGTTCACCTTCTTCGGTGATGAGCATGATCTCTTCTTCACTTGCCGCGAGTGCCGTCGTTCCTTTCCGGTCCTGCCCTCGCCGATCCGGACCTCTCCGGTCCGTGGATCCCCGGTATGCACCGTTTCGTTCCGGTGACTTCTTCGAATCGGTGTCGTCGGCTCCGTTGTCTTTTCGGTAATGCCGACAATTCTTTCGGAAGTGCCCCGGCTTCCCACAGTGGAAGCATGTGGGTCTTCCTCTTGACTGCAACCGGGTCCCCGACTTCTCCCGTCTTTGCGGACTCCGGTTCCATTGTCTTCCCCGATCCGATTCGGTAAGCAGCGCCTTCGGGTCGGAGGCCGGTTCTTTATCTCTCCGGCGCGCTTCTTCGTTCAAAATACTTGTCTTTACCGTTTGTAGAGACAAGTTATCTTCGGTGCAGGAGGTGCTGAGAGTCACCACCAAGTTCTCCCAGCTTTCCGGCAATGTACACATCAGAATGATGGCTTGCATTGCATCCTCCAACGGGAACTTGATCGCCGCAAGCTGGTTCACGAATCCCATGAACGTGCTTACGTGTTCCACCATACTCTCGCCGTCCCGGTACTTGAGGTTCACTATCTTCCTCATCAGGGAGGTCCGACAGCTTCCGCCACATCTCGTATGCGTTGGTGTCGTTCGCCACATGTTGTAGAACGCTCACGTCGACGTATTGCCGGATGGTTGCAACGGCTTTCCGGTTCAGAAGCCTCCATTCCGTCTCAAGTACCCCCTTCGGTATTTCCGACCTGTCAATCGGTTCGTACAGGTCCCGAACAATCAGAAGATCCTCCATTTTGATCTTCCAGTCGGCGTAGTTCTGCGCATTCAGCACCATCATCCCCGGCTGCCCGCTGCTGCCGCCTTCCATTTTCTGCACTGCCGTCGCTCTGATACCACTTTGTTGGGAATCGACGTTTCGATTCTCCTTCGTCTCTTCGGCCACAACCGAGTAAGCGCGAATCAATGCAGCAGAAAAATAGGAAACCACAGAGAAAGACACGATACACAGGGATTAACGTGGAAAACCCTAAACGGGAAAAACCACGGGAGTACAAGACTCCAAACCACTATACACAGAGAAGTATACAATGGCGAGCTACAAGGCGACGACCTTGAGCTCACTGTCTTCGCCACAGGCGGCGGTAATACACAGAGGCGTCGACCTCTTCCTTTCTCTCTCTCTCTCTCTCGGCTGCTCTCACTTCGCTCCCTCTAAGTGGAAAACAGAAAATGAGCAACAACTTACAGCAGCAATAAACAGTTTGCCCTAAGTCATATTTATACACATATGACTTTCGGGCTATTTACAAATATAGCCTCAAGGGCCCTTGGCAAACATATTCACAAATATGTCCCCGCATCCGGATCTCTCTCTCCGGGTACATTCGTCATCCGGCTCCGTAACCGGGATCTTCATCATCCGGCTCCGTAACTGGGGTCTTCATCATCCGGCTCCGTAGCCGGGTACTCTTCATCCTCCGGTTCCGTAACCGCAACCGGGCTTGCCGTCATCCATCTCCGGACATCCCATCCGGAGGGACCGTAAATCCCAACAGTCTACTCTCAGTCCTTCGAGGTAGACTTCAAGGTGATTGTGGTGCAAGGAATAGATCCGTAGGTGGGCAAAGTGGAATAGGCTTACAAAGCAAAGCGTATCGTTTGGACGTGAAGCGAGAAGGCTACAACCGAAACTCACCAGTCATATACACACTTAGCCTACGCTTACTAGCCCACAGTTACCAACATAGTACTACACCAAATCAGTAGATGACTTACACAGACACAGGAATAAGAGAAGATAGTACTGTATTACAAAAGGTAGCTCCCTAATTACACGCTAGCTCTTTACAGAGGATTTCTGCCCTTTATATACACAGGGCTTTTAGTTCGTTGCACTCCTAGTGTGAACCATTACATGCGTTTCCTTAACGCTTCTAATAATATATTCTATTCGTCTAAGCGTTAGGTCCAGCAGACAACACTTGGCACGCATGTGGGACAGTGCCTTGGCACGTTGGACCTGTCCCTCTACTCATCGTTCAAAATGTCCAGGACATTCGGCTCCGTCCGTACGGTCTAGTTCGGGAACGGCGTGATGTCCGTAGGTGCTTCGTTGTTCTGCTCGACCGGCTCCTCCAATTGCGTGTCGTCTACTTCACCACGTTCGGCTGGTGTGTGAGTTCCCATGTTGTCATCTGTACTCCGCGTGATCAGGGCCAACTCCGTTGGTTCGATGTCCGGATCATTCCTCCAAGGTTCTGGCGTGGGCTCTTCAGTCAGTGGGAAAGCGGTTGGACGGGGCTCTTCCTTGTCCGTTTCTTCCGTAGCATTGACAGGCGTAGTGGTCACCTCTAGAGGGTTGTTCGAATTGGGCTGAGGCTCATCTTGTTTGGTGGAATCACTGTCTGGTACCGCAATTGTCTCCGTCCTCTACTGACCTCCATTAACCTGCGGAAAATGTCTTCCTGACTTTCCCCAAAATCTTCCAACAGCTGCGTGAGTGCTTCGGAGTGCTGGTCCGCTAGCGTGCAATAGTCTTGCGCGAGATCTTCGCATACTACTGCAATGCTTTCCTCATTGAGCTTGTAGAAGCCTCTGCCTTCTTTTCGTCGGTTCTCCCAGTCCGCATGGTAGGTGTGCAATTCTGTTGTTTGCGTTGCCCACGCCGTCCATCCTTTGTCCAATGCCGCTTCCAACTGTGCCGTAAACCGCTCGCGATTTGTTTGAAGAGGGACGCATACATTGTCCGTTATTGTTTGGGAGTGGGTGTGTGCTTCGTCCAGGGCTTTCTTGAGTTTTTCGATTTTACGCTTATTGGCCGTTCAACCGTTTCCTAATTGAGGCTCTTCATCTTCGTTTATATCTGGGACTCTTTCAAGTGTAGTTCCTCGAGCTGGCCCATTTCATTGTTCATGCGGGCTTCTACCTGATGCTTCAGTTCCTATTCTCGCACGAACGGCTCGTTGTACCACGCTTTCTTCCTTTCCAATAACTCTTGGAGCCTCCTGATAACGACTTCTGTCTTTTGGGCTTCCTCACGCAGCTTCATGTTTTCTTCTTTTGTGCCAGTATGCGCTGCTGTCTCTACCTCGAGCTTATCCTCCAGTGCTTTCACCACCCTTTGTCCTTTTGTCTAGACATCTTTTCTCTTTCTGATGATTGGCGCAGTTCTGCGCGAAGGCGGTCAATGTCGGACTCGGCTAACTATGTAGCTCTTTTTGCTTTTGCGGTGATGGCGGTTTGTGCTTCGACCTCCTCCCGTAAAGTCGTCGATGTGTCATCGCTGGATGCCAGTCCAGGGTTTTGTTGCGCTGTAGTTGCGCTGTGTTCTAATTCCACAATGCGCTCTTGGGCTTTCTGTAGTTGGGTTTGAGTTAGCTTGACTATTTTCCAGACATTCTTATTTTTGATAGCCATATCTTTGGCTCCCATACTGACTGTGGCCAACTCCCTATATACTTCGACGAGGGTCGTATTCAATGGGGGTAATTCAATGCCCATGCGGCAAATCCCTGCGTTCTGTTGTCCGCCTATCTTGGTGTTAGGAAACAGGTCCCTCCGGATGGGAAGTGAGAAGAACAGTGTTGAGGAGCAAACTCGGCAAAGGCCGAAACCGGATGTGGAGTACCCGGCAATGGAAGACCCGGTGAGAACCGGATGAGGAGCACCCGACAATAGAAGACCCGGTGAGAACCGGATGAGGAGTACCCGGAAACGGAAGACCCGGTGAGAACCGGATGATGAGTGCCCGGCAAGTGCCGGATGATGCAGGCCCGGTGAGGAGTGCTCACCGGATGAAGGGACATATTCGTAAATATGTTTCTGAGAGTCCATCGGGGCTATATTTGTAAATAGCCG
This sequence comes from Azolla caroliniana, assembly GCF_043228905.1. Lineage (NCBI taxonomy): Eukaryota > Viridiplantae > Streptophyta > Polypodiopsida > Salviniales > Salviniaceae > Azolla > Azolla caroliniana. The sequence goes on from NW_028230447.1 coordinate 18,868,800, forward strand.
AAAAGTCATATTAGTATAAATATGACTTAGGGCAAACTTAGTGATGTTGTTGTCATTCTTGTTGGCACAAGATTAGAGCGCAACAATGTACAGAGAGAGAGAGAGAGAGAGAGAGAGAGGAAGAGGTCGTTGTCTCTATTGTAACCGTTGCATGTGGCGAAGATAGCAAGCTCGAGGTCGTTGCCTCGGTGCTTCTCTATTGTACATTCGGATATAGTGATAGTTTGCAGTTTGTGGGTTGCCGTGGTTTTTCCCTAGTTTGGGTTTTCTACGTTAACATCCTGTGTACTCTTCTTATCTTCACTGTGTCGTGCGTTCATTACCCGTTTACTGTGTTTGATTCTATGCTCGGTTGTGGCCGAGCGCTGTTCATCGGGAGCGTGTATTCCTGTCACTTGGCGAGGGGTCCTCATCGTCGCTTTCCGCCATTCTCGTTAGTGCACACTCAATCATTTGCTGTTTTGCGTGCTCCTCGGCCATTCTCTAGGACACCTGATCTATTGTGTCGCCAAAAATTCCATGAGTTTGTAAGTCGTCCCAAACTGTAACAACGAACTGAACTCATGGGCCGTATCCGGGATGTTTGGATACTTGAGAACTTCTCTTTCTGCTGTGTGCACTCCTTTGCCACGCTGCGACTGAGCCGTAATGATCGGTTGTGGTTCCCAGATTATCTCCAATGTAGTTATGTGCTCCGTAGGGGCGGAAGTGTGAACTGGTGCGACTGTATCTTTGACCAGTTCGCGGCCATCCTTCTTATCTAATCTTCGCTGTTTTGGCCTGGGGCTTTCTTGATTTTGTTTCGTTTCTTGCTCCGTCGTTGCTGTTGGTGCTTCGACCAGCCTTGCTGGTTGTTCCAGCTGCAATGATTGCACTACGGGGTGGGAAGGTTGTGGTTCCTCTTCCCATTCTGTGGTTGTCATTTCTGATAACTGTCGTTTCACGGATTGTGGCGGAGGTGTAGGTTTACTAGGCGGTGGGGTAGGCAGACCGCGATGCGGAAACAATATTGTAAGGTATTGTTGTATAATCGGCCTTAGCCTTTTGCCGGCCTGGTATGCGTGCAGGCCCTCTCTTAGTGCTGGTCCTATAATCACTCCCCAATCTACTACGCGCCCTTCGGCATGCCGTACGTGTTGACGTGCACGCAACCGACCTCAAGTAGGAACTTGGCTATTTCCCGAAAGAATGGGTTCGGGATGTCTTTTGTTTTGTATGCCTTGGCTGATACGGAGTATTCCCCAAAATATTCTTCTAGGGTTTTTGTAGGGGGAATGTCGAAGTGTTTCTCCTGAGTCGCAGATAGGTCCAATTTTTTTCAAATGGTGGCGTTTGTCACAGTGTCCACATTGAGCTTTTTGGCGATGTCAAGAGCATCAGGGTGTGATGGTGCCTCGGCAACCCTAATGTACCCCTCAAAACCCTTTTCCCAGAGCCACCTGCGTAAAGCTGCAGAGATGGGAATTGGCATCGTGGGCGGAAGAGGCTCGTATAGAATAGGTGAAGCTCTCAAACTACGGTGATCGTGGACTCTGTGGTATGGTGGGGAGCGAGGAGGGCGACGAGAGTTAGTTTGTTTTTTGTAGTGTGCAGAAAACCTTCTTTTCCCCTCTTTTTGTGCTCTAGGGTTTATTGGCTTGTGTGACATCGTGGTGCCGCGTGTGCTTGATCTTGAAGTTTGTGCATGCATAACACCGTTTAATAGTCGTGACTATCTTCTCTCTCTCTCTCTCTCTTTTTAATGGTAAAGTACAATATTACTGTTACATTTTATTACACTTGGGTCCCAACTACTGGTTAGTGGAGGGACCTCTCTGCCGTATCAGTTACGGCGTGCAACGGGTTCGGGGGCATAGGTCCAAGATAAGCTTTTAATTGGAACCCATTTACTTTTTGCCGAAGTATAACTCCAACAAGGGTACCCAATTGGAAGGTGTCATTTTCTGCTCCAACTATCCAATACGACCCTGTCCAGTGGAACCGTAACTTACCTGGCATTTGACCCATGCGTGTTTGAAAGAACAATATGGCCTTCCCAATTGCAAAGCATTTCTCCCTTGTCCCCCGATGTCAATCCACGAATGCTTTACACCGTTGCTACTCTTGCTCGAGTATGGCCATACTATGGACCCGAGCCTCGGCTAATTCGAGGAGTTGTTGTAGCCGTATTTGCTCGGACTTTCCTTCTGACAGTTGGTCTCGTACTTGAATTCTCAAACTGGGCACTTGGAATTCGATGGGCATTACGGCTTCTAACCCAAACGCTAGCTGAAAAGGTGTGGACTGTACGCTAGTTTTGTAACTAGTCCGATATGCCCACAAGGTGTTGTGCAGCTTGGTATCCCAGTCTATTCTATTCTCATTCACAATCTTTTTCATTATGGTCTGTAAGGTCTTGTTCGTGGACTCCACTAACCCATTCGCCTGCCAGTAATATGGCGTGCATTTCTTATGCACTACGACATAATGGTGTGTTAGCTCGTAGATGACTGAATTCAGAAAGTGGCTCCCTTGATCACTGATGAGCTCGATTGGGCAACCAAACTGACACCAAATGTATTCGTAAAGAAATTTTTCCGTGGATGCTGTCGTATTATCCCGTTGTCGTGAAGAAAACCGTCCCTAGGCGGAAACCGGGTATAACGTGCGTAAACCGGCCCTTACACGTGGGCACAAGTTTTGTTGTATAGTACGTAGATAGGTACAAGTTGGCTGAGGTGAAATCCTAGGTAGCATGCATTCATTAGGGAGAAAATCGAGGCGTATCCCTATCCGAAAGGACAGGGAATAAACATGATGTAACGGGTGGTAACGGCCTCCCTCCTTGGGCTATACGCATTTTGTGGAGGATGAAGTGTTGTCGGACTGGAACCAAGTTCTTCTCCTCTATCTTCTCCATAGTCGTTTTGTGTAGGTTTTCGGGAGGCTGACTCTGCTCCGCGGAACGCCCGAGTGCTTCCGGAAGAGTCTCCATCTCGCTTTCTGTGTGTGTGTGTGTGTGTGTGTGTGTGTGTGTGTGTGTGTGCAGGCGTTAGAGCCTATCACTCGCCGGCTTGCCAGTTGTAGCTCCTCGATTTATATATATACATATACATTCGTTCTGTCTCCATCGTTCGGAGTTAGTTGCAACTCCTGTGAATCTGTGTTTCTGTGCACGTGTAGAGTACATCGGTAGTTTCCTTCCCCTCTTCTCATTTGGTTATTTCTCGGTCCAAGGCCCTTGTGGTCCCGCCTCGTTCTGGAATGGACCCCGTGGCATCTGTGCGAGCTCCGTAGGTTGCCCCAACCGTTGACATAGATCACACTACCTATAGTATTGATTTGTGTCTTTCGGCATAGTTGGCCACCATAGACATGCTTGCCATATTTTTCAGGCTGTAACATCGCCCGCGTAATGTTCCCCCACCGTACCGCAATGAGCTTCACGTAGAACGGTTTCCTTTTAATCTTGACGTATCCCGCGTCGCTAGATCCCATCGCTACCCTTGTGGTAAAGTACTCCTTCTACTAGACAAAAGTTACAACTGCGAACAACGAGGCGTTTCTTTTCATCCGTCCTTAGCTGCGAAGGTGGCAGTCCTGTGGTCAGAAAGTACGTCATTTCCACCAGCCAACGATCCAGAAAATTCGTCTCTGCCTGTGATGTCATAGTCGCGATCCTTAGAATATGAGCGTTAGGAAAGTCATCATCGTCCCTCACCGCATTATCGCCATTATCCACTCTGCTTAAGAAATCAGCTACGGCATGCTTCGTGCCCGACCGATGCTGAATTGCGAAATCAAACTCCTGGACATCCATCTGGCCAACTTCTCTGTCAGTGCCTGTTTCTCAACTAGATACAGTAACTCCACGTGATCGACATGAAACGTAAATCTGCGCCCTAGCAGATAATGCCGGAATTTGTTGATGCTATATATCATCCCGAAGGCTTCACGCTCGACTATGGAGTAGTTCCTCTCGGCAGTTGATAGTTTACGACTGGCATAATAGACCGGTCTGTACCAACTCGGCTTTGTGAGTTGCCTTAATGCGCTGCCTATTGCTATATATGAGGCATCCACAAAGACGTGAAACGGTTTAGTCCAATTTGGTGGTTGTACGACCGATGCTTGAGTTAACATTATCTTGAGTGCGTTGTAAGCTTTCTCTTCTATTGTCGTCCACTTGAAGGGCGTTCGATGTACGGCGGCGTGTAATGGGTTCGCAAAATCCGCCAAGTACCGTTTTCGTGAAGAATTTCGGCTAGAGGCGGAAACCGGGGAATATTGGCTACATCGGCGGAGTGCACCATGTGCACTCACCCTCGTGTAATTGTGTGAATAATAGGAGTTAAGTTGGGACGAAGAATCCCATGTAAATTGGGATTTATCCCACATTGTAACGCATCCCTCTCCTTGTTCTATAAAAGGAAGGGATGGTCCCTTCTAGAGGGGTTGCCCATTTTTGAGTCGGAAGGGTATACCGTTTTGTGTTTCTTTCTAGGGTTAGCTACATTCTTTCTTTTCTTCGTTTCTTTCCTGCTCCTTCTCGAGGAGTCGAGTTGTAGCTATGGCAGCAAACTGTTAGGTTAGTTCTCTTCTTCTGTGCATAGCCGGCTCGGGCTGTGGTTGTGTTCTGGAGGATTGCTTCAGCTCGGCCTCCTGTGCAAGACCCCGCTCGGCACGACAAGCCCATGAGCTCCCCGATCGGCGGCTTGGCAGCAGACCGCTGTTGTAACCTACCTTGGCCCGGCTCGAAGCCGGGGATGTATTCTTTCCCTTGTAATATATATACATTTGCGTTTGTTTGTGCATATTCGTGTCTCTGTTGGGGGTCGGGTGCTTTCCCTTCCCTGCGTTCCCTATACATGAGGGCGTGAGTCGGGTCTCTATTGGTGTGCGTGTGTGTGTCTTAGTGTTTCTTTCTTGCTTATGTACATGTTCGTGCGAGAGTCAATGTTGCGTGCCTGCTCTCTCTCTCTCCCTTCGGTTGCTTCCGGTGTGCGATCGATGGCGACAGGAGAACGGGACCCGGCAATCCAGAGAATGACGGACGGACCCGGACGAGAACCGGGCGGAGCGGACTTCCGGAAAAACCATTCCGGGAGGGAGGAAGAGAGCAGGCCTACGAAGAGGCCGAGAACACGGTACGTTGGTACCACAGGAGAGGGTGTGGAGCGAGCCACCCTCTCGACTTGCGTAAGAAGGAAGACCTGGGATAAGGGTCAAGGATACGATGAGCCCAAGGAGGATCCTTCACACCGGATCTAGAGACTTTGGCAGTCGGCAACGCGGTCGACGTAAGACCAAGATACTGACGGTGGCGGCGAAGGGACAAGGGCGGAAACAACAAGCAGAGAAACGGAGTCCGGTCCTATGGGACCCTCACACCAATCCGGAGACTCTGACAGTTCGGCCAACGTGGCAACGTGAGACCTAGGGAGAAGGACGGTGGCGGCAGGGAACGAGACCCGTCGACACGAGATAGCAGATCGGGAGTTGGTAGGACGGGGCGGACGAAGTGCGAAACCCTTACCGGCCAATTACGGTTTCAGAAGAGGCCGGTAGGGGCAAACACGGGGAGGTGTGTCGGACCGAAAAGGCACACCTGGGTCGGCACAAAAGTCTCGCAAGTGGCCATCGTGGGCCGGATCGAAGCGTGACTACGGGATGGTGTTCGGCACGGGCGGTGCCGGAAGCAAGAGGGACCTTCCACACCCATTCTAGAGACCTCGGCGGTAGCGGATCAACGTGAGACCGGAGAGACGGCGGGTGGCGGCGAGGAGTCGGAGGCCGAAGCGGACAAATTTATCAGAACGGGTATTCGGTATGAGATGATGGACGAGCGGGTCCAGGATGGCGAGCCTGATTCGGAACGGGCTACGGAGACAAAGGAAGAAGTGGCCGACGTGGAGGTCGAGTCTACGGCGAATAAAGGGCGTAACACAAAGCATGCATTACGGTCGGTGAAGGGCCCAAGAACGAGCATGCATCCGAGAGAGCTACAACGAGTGACTGGCAACGGTGGACCAGTCGAGCCTTTGAGAGGCAAGCATACAGCGAAGAGCGCAACATGAATGCGGCTGAACTAGGGCCAACGAAAGTACGCGTGCTACGGAGATCGCGGCGAAGGACCCATCGACGGGTTGAACGAGCCTACGGGGAGGTAAGCGCGAAGGAAGAACCGAAGCCGACGGTTCAAACCGGCAGCGACCCGGGATGCGGACTACGGAAGACCGGTTCCTCACCAGTCGAAATCTCTTACCCTTCACCGGATTTGGCATGTACCGGTGGACGTGCGGTTTGGTGGGGGCGGATGTCGTGAAGAATTTCGGCCAGAGGTGGAAACCGGGGAATATTGGCTACATCGGCGGAGTGCACCATGTGCACTCACCCTCGTGTAATTGTGTGAATAATAGGAGTTAAGTCGGGACGAAGAATCCCATGTAAATTGGGATTTATCCCACATTGTAACACATCCCTCTCCTTGTTCTATAGAAGGAAGGGATGGTCCCTTCTAGAGGGGTTGCCCATTTTTCAGTCGGAAGGGTATACCGTTTTGTGTTTCTTTCTAGGGTTAGCTACATTCTTTCTTTTCTTCGTTTCTTTCCTGCTCCTTCTCGAGGAGTCGAGTTGTAGCTATGGCAGCAAACTGTTAGGTTAGTTCTCTTCTTCTGTGCGTAGCCGGCTCGGGCCGTGGTTGTGTTTTGGAGGATTGCTTCAGCTCGGCCTCCTGTGCAAGACCCCGCTCGGCATGACAAGCCCATGAGCTCCCCGATCGGCGACTTGGCAGCAAACCGCTGCTGTAACCTACCTTGGCCCGGCTCGAAGCCGGGGATGTATTCTTTCCCTTGTAATATATATACACTTGCGTCTGTCTGTGCATATTTGTGTCTCTATTGGGGGTCAGGTGCTTTCCCTTCCCTGCGTTCCCTTCCCTGCGTTCCCTATACATGAGGGCGTGAGTCGGGTCTCTATTGGTGTGCGTGTGTGTGTCTTAGTGTTTCTTTCTTGCTTATGTACATGTTCGTGCGAGAGTCAATGTTGGATGCCTGCTCTCTCTGTCTCTCTCTCCCTTCGGTTGCTTCCGGTGTGCTCCTGGGGTGCCCCGGAAAAGGTGAAGCACGACTTCCTATGCTCTGTCACTCCCTAGTCCAAGACCCCCGTGGTCCCGCCTTTCTCCACGCACGCGCGAAACTTTGCGACACCGTAACATGCAGCTATTTAGCGTATTTGACCTAGGAAGCGATTAAGGGCATTGTCATTAGTTAGAGTCTTTGCTTCAATGATCGCCGTGATTTTTTTTGGATCCACCGCTATCCCTTCCTTGCTTACGATGTGTCGGAGAAGTGCCCCATTGGTGACGCCGAATGCACATTTGGCCGGATTAAGGCTAAGGCGTGACGTATGACTCCAAACAAACTCGGAGATGGCCCAAATGTTCGCCTCGTGTTCCATATACTGCGAAATCGTCGAGAAAGACTTACATAAAGGCGGGTATGTACTCCCCAAAAATCTCCGTAATTGTTCGCTGGAAAGTGGCATGCATTGTCTTTAGCCCAAACATCATGACCACGACGACAGAAACACCCCACTCCATGATGAACGCCATCTTCTCCTGGTCATCAGGGTGCATGCGTACCTGATTGTATCCACTAAAACCATCTAGAAAACTATACATGTCATGGCCCGCGATCGCGTCTAGTACACTATCGGTGAAGGGTAAGGGGAACACGTCCGTTATCGTTACGACGTTAAGCTTACGATAATCCACACAAACGCGGATTTTACCATTTTTCTTTGGTACCACGACTATCGGGCTCAGCTACGTGGCCTGCTTCACTGGTCGGATAAACCCTGCTTTTAGAAGTTTGTCAATCTCTTCTTTTACGTGAACCGCGTAATTCGGGTTCATCTGATAGCGACGTTGCTGCACCAGTTTCGCGTCGGTGGACAAGTTGATCTTATGTTGATAGAATTTTGGATCCAACCCCTGCATGTCCTCATGTGACCATGCAAAAACATCCTTATATTCCTTGAGTAGTTTGATCATTGTCGTCTTCTCACTTGGAACCAAGTCCTTCCCAATTGAGACTAGTCGAGATTCCGCCGTGGTTTCGATATTGACTTCTTCTAATGCCGAAGTGGTGCCTCTCCGCAAGATTTCCATTTCTCTTTGGAACGTTGTGCGTGTTCTGCTTAACTCTATTAGTGACTTTGGGTTTGGTTCGTATTCAGCTTTCGGAAGCGTATTAGGTGGGGCGTATTCCGCAACGGTTTCTATTACGTCAATTTCAAATAATGGAACGATCGCGGGTGGTCCTCTAGGTACGCCTCAAGATCTGTATCATCTACCCCTTCCAACATATTTATATCTTCTGTGTATAATGGCGTTATGCCCTTGGTTAGCGTTGCCGTTTCCTGAGTGGGCACGCGAACTTTGCTTCGGCCTCGACGGAAGCTGATACAATTATGCTGCCAATTCTATTTGATGTTGGTTGAGCGTAGCCAAGGTCTACCGAGCAATATTGGGTATGCACCTAGAGCGTCTAGGATAAGCACTACCGCAGAGATGTCGAAGCGATGGCCGCCAATGACAATGCCCAATTTTCGAATTAACCCTAGGGGTGTGACAGAGCGGGTGTCCACCATGCGGAACCAAAAAAGGGAGGCTCCTCATCCTGTAATTCCTAGTCGTGCGCATGTATGCGTACTGATGACATTAACACCGGATCCCCCATCAATGATACATCCTGAGATTTCCTGTCCTTGCAGTACCAACTTAATGGCTGGATTGTGATGATCTACAACTGTTGGGCCAGTACTAGACTCCGCAAAATTTGCTGAGACATCTAATCCGGCGGTGCCCCTTAAGTGATTTTCCACGACCTGCCGGAATCGTGGCACCAATCAGAGAAGCTTTTCCATGGTCATTGTTATCTCACAGTCCACCAATGCTTGCCATATGGGATCCGGTGAGGATGTATTTTCTTCCATTGGCAAACTGTAGTTTGCGGACTCGTGCTTCATACGCTCCGCGTTTGCCGCATTTGCTTTTTCTACCCAGGCCTGGGTTGCCTTGCGTATCTCATCTTGTTCTGCCCAATCTGCATTCTTTGCCTATTGCCGTGTTGTGACTTGTTGGACTTCTACCATGATGGTATTCAGAACTACCTCATTTCTTTTTCGACGTGGGCACTGCGTTGCGTAATGACCGGGCTGTTGACACACGAAATAGAGTACGATGGACTCGCCTCTTTCCACTCTGGAGGTGTATTAGTTTCCGTTGGTACTGCTTGTTCGTCCCGATTATGATGGAGTCACCTATTATTCTGGGATTTTTGATGGTATTCTTGTCGTGGCTCTTGACGACGGTCGTCCTCTGAACTTTCGTCATAACGACGTTGGTCCTTATGCTATCGATTGTGTCCGTTTGGACAGCCCCCGTTGAATCCTCGACGATTGTTTGTAGGTCGTCGATTATCGTAACGACGCCCCCCCGATTGTAATGGTTGGTACTTCGATATTCTTCCTCTTCCTGCTCTTCTTCGTAAGAGTACGGGTCGTTGTTACGGTTTTTACGATACTGGAGCTCCATTCGCTGATTCTGGTCTGTATACCGGGGACGTTCCTCCTACCGTCCTGAATCATTCCTTCGAGATTGTTGATGTGGCTCCATACGTCGTACTACGGGTGTGGGCCTGTTGAGCATATTATACTCGCATTGGTCCACCGTGTGTGCCCGTGAATGGCAAATTGGGCAATGTAGTCCCATGTTACATTTGACCGCTGAATGTCCAGAGTTTAAACAGACCGTACACTGAATGGCTTGGCAAAATCGATGTTCCTCGTCCTGAGGCAATGCCTACCATAACGATGCCATGGACAGTCCCTCATCTTCTTCCTCTAATTCGAGCTGTAATGCTCGCTCGATGACCATGTCGACTGTTCAACATCATCCGGAGAGGCCATCTTAGAGCTAGCAAGAACGTTTCCTTGGCCTCTCCATCTGTCGGGGCCCGTGTAAGGTTCCGCCGTAGACTCTTGAAATGTAGACTGAAATCCACTATGGATTCTGTGGGAAGTTGCTTGATGGTATAGAATTGCCCGATTATTTCACGTTGTGGCACCCTCCGATGAAAATAACGCAAGAACACCGATTGCAACTGGTCGAAGGTTGTGATTGCTGCCAAATCCATCTGGGAATGCCAGCACGTAGCCCGACCGTCCAAAGTTAACCCAAATTCTGCGATCTTCGAAGCGTGAGCTTCTGCGTCTGATATCCGCTGCACTAGATGATTAGCATTCCAAACATTGAGAAATATCCGGATGTGGCTAGTAGCGTCTGTTTCTCCGTTGAAGCGGGGGTATGAGAAAGTCATTCCGGACGTTGTGTTGACAATCGACATGGGAAGACTCCTGCTTTCGCAATGTGGACTTATTGTGGCATTTAATTGCACTACCTTGGTCGTGTGGTGACAGGGCTTCGTGGTTGACATCGCGTTGCTCTGTGAGCGTGGAGTCTACTCTGTACTCCTGAAAGGAGCAATTGTGGTCGTTGAGGCGAGGTTTTCGAGTAGCATGTTCTTCTGTCTGGCAAGTGATAAACCTCGTCAGTGGTCGGTCTTGTCAGGTCGGTTCTTTGGCTCCTCTACAGTTAGTCATCCAAACCTTGTTGCTCATTTGTGTTGAACCACAAATCCACCGGGCGTGCCAAAAGTGTTACCGATTAGGAACACTGTCTACTCTCAGTCCTTCGAGGTAGACTTCAAGGTGATTGTGGTGCAAGGAATAGATCTGTAGGTGCGCAAAGAGGAACAAGCTTACAAAGTAACGCATATCGTCTGGAGTTGAAGGGAGACGACTACAACCGAATCTCACCAGTGCGTGATTTCATATACACACTTATCCTATGCTTACTAGCCCACAGTTACCAACAGAGTACTACACCGAATCAGTAGATGACTTAACACAGACACGGGAATAAGAGAAGAAAGTACTGTATTACAAAAGGTAGCTCCCTAATTAAACACTAGCTCTTTACAGAGGATTTCTGTCCTTTATATACACAGGGATTTTAGTCCGTTATGCTCCTAGCGTGAACCGTTACATGCGTTTCTTTAACGCTTCTAATAATATATTCTATTCGTCTAAGCATTAGGTCCGGCGGACAACACTGGTAGACATTAGCTCCCAGGGCCTTCGTGAAGATGTCGGCCGTCTGCAAATTCGTGTTGATGTGTTGCAGGTCGACATCAGCTGGCCAAGATGTGTTCTCAGATGAAGTGATTGTGAACCTTGATGTGCTTCGTCCGAGCTTGAAAAACCGAATTCCGAGCTAGATAAATATTGTTCATGTTGTCGAAGTATTGGAGGATTGGATCTTTGATGGAGATGTCCAGATCCTTCATAATCCTCTTTGATGCCATGGTTGCACCCTTGTATTCTGCCTTTGTGCTTGATCGTGCCACTGTTGGCAACTTCTTATTGATCCAAGATATAGCTCCGCTACCAAGTGAGAAGACGAATCTAGAGGTTGATCGTCAGGCAACTTTGTAGCTGGCCTAGTCGACATCTATGTACCCTTTGAGTCGAATTGCCCCTTTGAGTCGAATTGGTGTGGCCAATTTGGAGAGGATGTCCTAATCCATCGTTCCACTTACATACTTTAGTACTCGCTTAACATAGTCTAGATGCAACAGACTTCTTCAACCTCGACTGCCACAATACGGCTCCCCCTGCATATGTCATGATATATCCGGATGTAGACCGACTGGTATCCACATTAGCCGACATATCTGAATCCGTGAATCCTTCAAGTTGGGGTTTTCTTTAGCTGAATCGGAGGCACATACTCGAGGTGCCTTTCAAGTACCAGAGTATCCACTTGACCGTTGTCCAGTGTTTTCTTCCCGGATTGCTCATGAACCGGCTGACCACTCCGATAGCATATCCGATATCCGGTCGGGTACACAGCATTGCGTACATCAAGCTTCTGATGGCAAAGGCGTATGGTATCTTCATCATCTCCGACTTCTCTGCCTTTGTCTTTGGACTCTGCTTTCCAGACAACTTGAAGTTTGCCGGAAGTGTTGACCTGACCGGCTTAGCATCCAACATGTTGAACCTCTAAAGCACCTTTGTCACGTACTTTTCCTGTGACAGCCACAACTACTTCTTCGACTAGTCCTGGATTATGTGCATCCCCAAAATATGTCTCGCTGGACCCATATCTTTCATTGAGAATGATTGACTCAGGTCCTTCTTCAACATTTTGATTTTGGTACGGTCTCGACTGATGATCAACATGTCGTCCTCATACAACAGTAGTATCAGGAAGTCTCCTCCGGTGAACTTCTTCACAAATACGCAATGGTCGGCCTGCGTCTTGTGGTATCCTTGGTCGGTCATGAAGGAGTCGAACTTCCAGTACCATTGCCGGGGAGCTCGCTTCAGTCCGTATAAGCTCTTCTTCAAGCAGCATACCAGGTGCTCCTTCCCTTTCTTGACAAATCCCTCCGGTTGTTGCATGTAGATCTCTTCTTCGAGATCACCATGTAGGAAAGCCTTCTTGACGTGTAGTTGCTCTACCTCGAGGTCCATGGTCGCTGTGATGCTCAACGTCGTCCGGATGGATGTCATCTTGACTACTGGGGCGAAGATCTCGTCGAAATCCACTCCTTTCTTCTATTGAAACCCCTTCACCATGATTCGAGCTTTGTATCTCGGTGGATTTCCGACATCTCCCAGTTTCAACTTGTACACCCACTTGTTCCGGAGTGCTCTCTTTCCTTTCGGCAGCTCCTTCATCTCATACGTATGGTTCTCATGCAGGAAATCCATCTCATCCTGCATGGCACTTAACCACTTGCGGCTGTGGGTGTCTTTCTTTGCTTCTTCGAAGCTTTCTGGCTCCCCCTCGTCAGTCAGCAACACATGCTCTGCATGCGGAAATCTCTGAGGGGTCCTTCTCTCTCTTAGAGGATATCTCTCTCCTTGGTTTCCGACTATCGGTTCCTCCGTCTGTTCTTTATCCGAATCCGATTCGGGGACTTGTCCGGTTCCGGTGTCCAAATCTTCTTCTTCAGTCAGTTTGGTTTCCGGTCCGACTCCGGCCAGTTCTTCGAGTGTCATCCGATTTCCGGCCAGATGGGTCCTTGTATCTTCTGACCGATCTCTATCGGTCAACCCGGAGTTCGCTATCGTCTTCTCTGACTCCCACATGGTTGTTTACATACCCGTATTTAACGTTTAAATACGTATAGTACCTCATAATTTGTATAGTACGTACTATACCTGAATGTTGTTTAGTCAAATATCATACATACATTTGTCCAATACGGTATTTAACATACATTTGAAAAAACAGGTATAATACGTATTTATAAAAAAATGTATGTAAAACCCCAACAAAAAGCACAAGAAAAAAAAAGGTTTTAGTGAAAAAGAAGCAAAAAGAAGAATAGAAAAGATGACGAAGAAGAAGAAGAAGAAGAAGAGAGAAAAGAAGACAAAAACTTGTCCTAACTCTAAGTGTGATAATCACAGAAGATAGAAGAAGAAGAAGATAGAAAAGAAGACAGAAACATATCCTAAGTGTGATAATTGTAGATGATTCCTCAATCTATGAAAGCATAATCGTAAATAATTACAATTTGAAGTAGAACATGATACACACTTACACTGATTTATAGAATAAGTGAATGTCGACATACATATTATAAGTATTTTAGGATGTGAAATGTTCAAATGTCTTACATGGATTTTAGGATGTAGAACTATAATGTACATCACAAAATTGTGTAAACATAGATGCTTTTTACAATATTTCAAATATTTCTTAGAAAGATAAATAATTTTCAAATTGTAGAAGTATTTAACATACTATACGTAAAATACGTATTTATAAGTATTTAACATATTTTAAAATGTATTTAACGTATTTTTAAATTGGGAGTTACTATATGCGTATTAATACGTTATATACGTATAGTATCCGTACCGTATCTAACGTACCTATCAACCTTGGACTCCCAGTCGGCAATGGTCTTGTCTTCCATGAAGACTATGTCACAACTCTGGAAAACCTTCTTGTCGACAAAGTCCCATACTCGATATCTAAACTCATCATTGTTGTATCCAAGGAATATGCATGACCAGGACTTAGGATCCAACTTTGCTCTCTTGTCCATTGGAACATGCACGTAAGCAAGACAACCGAACACCTTCAGATGCCGATAAGACGTGTCTTTACCGGTTCATACTTTCTGTGGTGTGTCTCCATCCAAGGGTGTTGAGGGTGCCTCAGCCCAAAACATCTTGGACAACTTAGCATGTGCCAGCATGCTTTGGGCTCTCTCCATCATAGTCTGCTTCATCCGTTCGGCCAATCCGTTCATCTCCGGTGTCTTCGACACGATGAAATCGAGTCAGATTCCCTTCGACCGACAGTACTCCTCGAACTGCCCCCGGTATTCTCCTCTATTGTCCGCTCGAATTGCCTTTAGCTTCTGACCGATTTCTCTTTCCTCTCTTGTGTGGAACTCCTTGAAGACAGATAGTACCTGATCCTTCATCTTCAGCGGTGAGACCCACAACTTCTGGTTATGGTCATCTATGAATGTCACGAAGTATTGCGATCCGGCATGTGACTTCATGTCCATCGGTGCATTTCATCTCATCTGTGGTCTTGTCCGGAAAGAGGTTTGGTTCTGCTTACCGGCCAAGCAATCAGTGCACTTCTCAAGCTGCATGTCTTTCACCTCCGAATTGAGGTTATATTTGGCAAGTCTTCTCATCCCTTTCTGGCTCATGTGACACAAATGTTTGTGCCACAACTCACGGGCATTGTTGAATGCCACGTTCACTACTTCCTGGCAAATCCAGGCATGCATGAGGTACAATGTGTTGATCTTTCGGGCTCGAGCCACGATCAGGCGCCCTTTGCTAAACTTTATGACCCCATTCCGGATGCTACCCGTGCAACCTTCATCATCTAGCTGACCGACTGATATAAGGTTCAACCGAACCTCCAGAACATGTTGGACATCCTTCAACTACAACTTGCACCCGGTTGATGTCAGCAACCATGCATCTCCTATGCCGACAATTCGGCATGCACCTTCATTCCCCATCCGGAACAATCGTGGTCTCCAGCCTTGTACGATGAGAAGCATTTCCGGTTGGGGGTCAGATGGAACGACGCTCCGGAGTCGACCACCCATGTCGTTTCATCGCTGACAAGGTGTAGCTCGCTATCTTCGGTGATAAGCAACAATTCTTCTTTGCTTGTTACGATTGTCAACGTTCCTCTTCTCTCCGAAATTTTCTTCAATTCCGGACCGTCGGTTCCCCCTTTGGCTTTCCGGAAGTGTCGACAATTCTTTTGGAAGTGCCCCGGCTTTCCGAAATAAAAGCATAGTGGGCCTCCCCCTTGACTTCGACCTTGTCCCCGACTTTTCCCGGTTTTGGGGACTCCGATTCCGGCCTCTTCTGCAGTTATGCTCGTCTTTCGTAACCAAGGCCTTCAGATCGGTTCCAGAATCCCAGTCCTTCCGGCAAGCTTCTTCATCCAGAAAGCTTGATTTTACCCTTGCTAGGGACAACTGTTTTCCTTCTGGCCCAACTTTGCCCAAAGTGACAATAAGCATCTCCCAACTATCCAGGAGGGAACCGAGTAGCAGCAACGCGAGTATCTCCTCGACTAGAGGTACTTCCAACGAGGTTATCTGATTTATCAGCCCCTAGAATGCATTCATGTGCTCTACCATGTTAGATCTGTCTTGGTACCGAAGTCTCACTAACTTTTGGAATACCGAACCCCAATTTACGACGTTCTTAGTCTCTAGCATGGTGCCGACTTTCTCCCATAGCACATGAGCCTTACTTTCTTCATTGAAGTTGTTGTACGGGCTCATGTCAATGAAGCACCGGATGTATGTCGTCGTCTTCATGTGTATCACCTCCCAAATTGTGGCATCGATCTTGTCCGGTTTCTAGTCCCCGAACTGTCAGGAATAGTGCTAAACAGAGAGAGGATTAGTACTAGAGAAGGGAGGTACTATTAGTACTAAGAGGACGGGACTGCGTAAGACTCCCGAGAGAGGAAGAAAGAAGAGGAGAGAGAGAGAGAGATGGCGAGGACGAGAGAGAGAGAGAGAGATGATGATAACAGATTATATATTATAAGAAGAGTAAGTACAAAAGGGCTATGAGGCTAAAGACTGGCGTTGAACCAATTTGGTTCAACATAATGCCTAGTGCCCTCTTTTATAGTGTTCTCAGTAGTAATCCTGAAGCTTCTAGAATGTTCTAGAGAAATCTGGAATATACATTAATTTCCTATAATAAAATGTAAATGAAAATAATATTTTACGTATTACAATAGATGATATAATGGTCAAGAGCTCGACCCATATAACTTAAGGTCATGGGTTCAAGTCTTGCCATATCATGACACTATCCCCTCTTTAAAACGACGAGTGTCGCGAGTCGTTTTGGATGGAGGACCCGGTTTGTGTGGATATTGACGATGGATGTCTTCAAGAAGCGCACGAGCATTGGTCACGTTCTCGATCGGTTCCCAAGTACGTTCTCTAGGACTATAGCCTAGCCAATTGACTAGATAGTACAACTTGTTACGAACAATCTTGGAATCAAGGATGGCGGCAACCTCGTACTCTGATCCATCTTCAAGCTAGATCGGGGGTGGAGGTTGTATAATACGTCCGGGGATGGTGCTCTCATGATAGGGTTCAAGGAGAGAACTATGAAACACCGGATGTATTCGAAGTTGAGGAGGTAGATCGAAACGAAAAGCGACATCATTAATCTTTCCGATAATATGAAAGGGACCTAATCGCCAATAATCCAACTTCTCACATGGGCGAGTAGTCTTGATGTGTCATCGTAGGAGCCACACCCGATCTTCAATGTTAAAACTAGATGGAAGTTGATGACGATCCACGTAGACCTTGTGTGTTTGTTGAGCTTGCTGGAGATGAGTAGATAAATCTGCTTGTATCTTGCGTAACTACTCCAAACGATCCTCCGCGCAAGGATTTGTGGACACCTCTGGGGTTTCACGTACACTCCACCGAGGGTGACGTCCCATATAAGCATAAAAGGGCGTAACTTTAGTCGATGTGTGGATAGAATTATTATAGGCAAATTCGGCGAAGTGGAGAATTTCTGCCCAGTTATCCTGATGATAGCTGAGAAAGCACCGCAAATACTGCTCTAGCGTTTGATTTGTTCGTTCGGCTTGGCCGTCGGTTTGTGGGTGGTAGCCGGAGGAGAGGTTACAAGTGACCTTGAGCATTTTAAAAAGGTGCTTCCAGAATTTTGACATGAACTGGGGTCCACGGTCGCTGACGATACTATCGGGAAGTCCATGATGCCGACATACTTCACGCATGACAATTTCGGCGGTGTCTTCACTGGAGATTTCCTTAGTACATGGCAAGAAATGAGCCATCTTCGTATATCGATCTACCACTGTTAGAATCGCATTGAACCCCTTAGAGACTGGAAGATCTGTGATGAAGTCTAGAGCAATGGATTGCCACGACTTGTTTGGAATTGGTAATGGTTCTAATAAACCATATGGATGATGCCTTGGCATTTTCGCTCTGCAGCATGTATCACAAGTCCGAACAAAATCTTCGACAAATTGTCGCATACGGGGCCGCCAGAATGATCGTTGTACTAAATCTAATGTTTTAGTACTACCAAAATGCCCAGCTGTATATGTGTCATGATAGTTTTGTACTACTCGAAGGCGGAAAGAACCATTAGGAACATACAAAAGTTCTTTAAAGAAGAGTAATCCATCATGGTATTTGAATTGCCGATAATCCGTACCTGGTGGTTGCGACTGTGAACATGACGCTCGAGAGGGATCAATTTGTGCTAGTATAGCTTGGGCGAAAGCATCTGTCTTCAGGTCCGCACGTATGATATTGATAACGTGGGAATCCATGGGCATGCCAAAAACCTGTGTTGCTTGCAGTCGTGCCAGTCCCAAGATTACTTGCTTTTGATTATCGAAAGTTGGCTGGCCGGGACACGGTGTTAGATACGAACGTCGTGATAATGCATCTGCCTTCCCTTGGTGCTTCCCCGGACAATATGTAATTTTGAAGTGGGCCCACCGAGCTTGACGTCGATTTAGCACACAAGCATCCTGAAAGTAGGCAAGGTTTTTATGGTCACTGAATACGGTGACTTGATGAGAGGATCCCTCTAAAAAATGCCTCCATTGCATAAACGAGTCCACTATTGCCAATAGCTCCTTATCATGAATTTCGTAGTTGATTTCGGTGGCGTCAAACTTGCGTGAGTGAAAAGCCACAGGATGTAGCTTCTCATCATTACCCCGTTGCGACAGAATGCTCCCCAATGCGAAATCCGATTCGTCAGCTTCGATAATGAATGGTTTTTCCGGATTGACATGAGCTAGGATTAGAGCCGATGTAAAAGCCTTTTTAAGACTTTCGAAAGCCATATCTGCTTCTTCAGACCAAACGAACGATTGTCCCTTCCTGGTAAGCTGTGTGAGAGGCAGAACGAGCTTTGAGTAATCTTGTATAAACTTCCGGTAAAAATTGGCAAAGCCTAAAAAGCATTGCACATCCCGCACCGAGCGCGGAGTCTACCATTCTACCACCGTCTTGACCTTAGCTGGGTCCATGGAGATGCCTTCTGATGAAATGACGTAGCCGAGAAATTCCACCTGGTTGCACCCGAAATTACATTTTTCTAGCTTTGCGTAAAGACCATGTTCTCGAAGTCCTTTTAGTACTAACAGTACGTGAGAATCATGCTCTTCTTCGGTCTTTGAATAAACCAGTAGATCATCCAAGTAGATGATCATACACACATCCAAGAGATCTCGGAATATATCATTTGCCATGTGTTGGAAGACTGTTGGCGCATTAGTGAGGCTGAACGGCATGACCGTATACTCGAAGTGCCCATATCTAGTGCAGAACGTGGTCTTCCATTCATCTCCTGGTCGGATCCGTACGAGGTTATAGGCCTTGTAAGTCAATCTTTGTGAAGAACCTGGCACCATTGATCCGTTCTAAAAGACTTGAGATAAGGGGAAGTGCATACCTATTGCGGATTGTAACTTTATTCAAGCCACGGTAATCTACCACCAGACGAAGTGAGCCATCCTTTTTCTTGACGAAGAAAATGGGTGCGCCGGCTGGAGATTTCGAATGTTGAATGAATCCATTCTCCAAATTCTCCTCTATATAGGCTCGAATGACTTCTAGCTCGGTTGGTGACAAATTGTAGATCGGTCCCCATGGTGGCTCTTTCCCCGGTTGTAAATCGATGGGGCAATTATATGGTCGATGGTGAGGAAGCGTATTGGCTCGTACTTTATCGAATACATCGGCATAATGATGATACTTCTTTGGAAGCTGAATGGTGGACTCCTCTTAAATGGTGTCGGAGGGTTTTAGTGATATTGCGAAGAGAAACATTTCTTCCTTGCGTCCTTCTTCCTGCAACTAATGTAGTGAAATGGTGGCAATGTTCTGAGTAGATCCTTGGGTTTGTCGACACTGGATTTCTCTTGTTCTCCAATCTATGTTTGGGTTATGTAACTTGAACCATGGTAATCCCAAAACGATGGGATGTTCTGGGATACTAATAATGTTAAATGATACTACACATGCTAAGTTATCTAGGACAATATTAACGGGTTCTGACTCTTCTATGATATTTCCGGAAGCAATGGGACGACCATCAATGACGACTACATAAGCTAGACACGGGAGTTTTCTAAGAGATATCTGATGAGCTTGGGCAAAATTCCTATCCATAAAGCAAGAATTAGCTCCGGAGTATTGAAGTGCTAAGACGTGTACTGGAGGGGTAATTTTAGTACTAATTGTTACTTGGGCTACGAATACATTGCTAACTTGCTGAGAGGAAATGGAACCACTAATGGGCTACACAAATCTAGGGTTGTCCAACCAAACGGCTCCTATTTTGGCTGGACTTAGTTGTTTAACTCCTCTTCTAACTGACTAAGGACATCAAATTTGTTCACTAGATCTAGGCTATTAGTACTATTAGTACTATCAGATATCCCTACTATAATAGGCTCGGGTTTAGTACAATTAGAACTAGCAACTATTTGGTTTACCTGTCTTCTTGGCCTATGGGGACAATTTATTGCAATGTGTCCTGGTCCACCGCAGTAGAGACATAGTCAATTTGTTCGGCGTCGCTGCTTTTCTTCTTCCGATAATGGCCCTCGATGACGTGTAGTGTCAATCTCCATCGGAGTTGGAGTATTCACTGGAGGCACATTATAGTACTCCCTCGGTAAAGTTTTTGCTACCATTGAGGCGTAGGTGGGCTCTGATCTTGCCCTCGACATCTGTAGTTGTCGTTCCGAACGTCGCTCAAAGAGGCGGTTGTCACATCTCACCGCGCAACTGATTGCTTCTATTAAGGACTTTGGCTCTTCAGGGAAAGTCAAGAGTAAATCCTTGACATCGTTGTGTAAACCATAACAAAATTGCTCCATCAACACTTGATCATCCCAAGGGATGTCAGCGGCGAGTACGCGGAAATCTGCACCGTATGCGGAGGCTGGACGGTCTCCTTGGCTTAATCACCGGATTTTGTTGATTGCGGTCCTTATGCTGTCATTATCCCCAAAGCATGCTTTAAACTCACCTATAAACTCTTCAAAGTTGTTGAGTAATGGAGACTCCTTTTCCAACAGTGGAGCGAACCATGCCAACGCTGAGCATATCTCTCTCTCTCGTCCTCACTATCTCTCTCTCTCCTCTTCTCTCTTCCTCTCTCGGGAGTCTTACACAGTCCCGTCCTCTTAGTACTAATAGTACCTCCCTTCTCTAGTACTAATCCTCTCTCTGTTTAGTACTATTCCTGACAGTTAGAACCAATTTGGTTCAACATAATGCCTAGTGCCCTCTTTTATAGAGTTCTCAGGAGTAATCCTGAAGCTTCTAGAATGTTCTAGAGAAATCTAGAATATACATTAATTTCCTATAATAAAATGTAATGAAAATAATATCCTATGTATTACAATAGATGATATAATGGTCAAGAGATCGACCCATATAACCTAAGGTCATGGGTTTAGGGTTTGTGCGGAATAGTGCTCGGCCACAACCAAGTCTGAAACACTCAATGGAAGTGTTGAGTGGCAAGCTCAATTAGAGCCAGTGAGCGAGACGGATCGGTGAGCACCCGGTGAGCAAAAGAGCCGGTGAGCTGGGGAGCCAGTTAGCCGGATCCATCAATAATTGGAAGCCTAGTAGCAGCTAGACTACTGGGGAGTTATTACTCTCGTAGTTAGTGTCAGACGCTCGAGTGAGCATTGAAGTACACCGTACTTCTGTCAGCCCGTATGGACCTGTATAAAAGTGTTCGCTGAACACATACGATGTATAGAGCGTTGATATAATTTTTGAATAGAGATTCTTGTTCTTGCTCTCTGTCTCTCCCGCGTACTGTTAAGCTCTCCATTAAACCTGTTCTTTGTTTTCTGTTTTTTTATTGCTTCCGCACACTATTTGTTTTTATAGGAAGAAACAAAACAGAAATGAAGATTGATGCACTTACACAAAATGAGACGACTCTGGATGTTAACGTGGAAAACCCTAATAAATAAAAACCGCAGGAGCCCACAGACTCCAACTATCACTATGAGAGGAATAGTACAATGCGAGGCTCCGAGGCAACAACCTCGAGCTCTATGTCTTCACCAACCAACGATTACAACAGAAAAGCTTTCTGTGTCTCTCTCACTCTCTATCTCTCTCTCGATGTCTATACAACAATAATAATTACAACAACCTTATGAACACTATTGCCCTAGTTATATTTATACTCATATAACTTTAGGGTTATTTACAAATATGACCTCAATAGTCACCTTTGAACATATTTACTAATATGTTCCTACATGCTGGTTCATACCGGATCCGGCTGGACTCCTTCCGGATACCTTCAGCTTCCATCCAATCCAATTCCTTCCTTCAACTCGTCCAATCCGGAGGGACCTCTTTCCCAACACAGACGTTGTGCATCGGTTCATGAGGTATACAATAGTGTTTGCCGCTTTGGTCCAATAGGATTTCGGTAGGTTTTTCTCGTTCATCATGGCCCTTGCTACCTTGAGGATGTGTCAATTCTTCCGTTCGGCTACTGCATTCTGTTGAGGTGTGCATTGGCAGGTAAACTCCCGCCGAATTCCTTCTTGTCAAAGGTATGTTGTGATGGTGTCAGAAGTATTCTTTACCTCTATCCAACTGTAGACTTCTTACCGTTGAGGATACTACCGGCCACAACCGCTTGTCATGTGTGCAAAGATTGTAATCACAGAAGACGAATAGACAAAGAATATAGAGACAAAAGTATTTTACGTGGAAAACCCTAAAAGGGAAAAACCACGGGAGTCCACCAACTCCAAAATGTCACTATATGCAGGAGGAATACAAATAAGAAACTCTAATGCAACTACCTTGAGTTCTTTTTTGTCAAACGACAGTTACAACAAAGTTACTACACTCTCTCACTCTCCTACACACTCTTGGTTACAGAGACAACTACCAACAACAACTATGCATCATCATCAATGATTTTCCCTAGTTGTATTTATACTAATACAACTTTAGGACTATTTGCAATTCTAGCCCAAATAGGCGCAACAAAACCTATTTACAAATATGACCTTTTTCAGATGCCTATTCGGATGCCAAGCCAGATCTAGATTTGGTCTCGTTTTTTCACCAGATTCAACTTATTCGGCTCATTCTCCTTCATATAGTCGGTTCCTCGGACTATAGTCCAATTCGGTCTCGCCTTCCCATCCGGAGGGACTTGTTTCCTAACAAACTCCCCCTTCACTCCAGCACGGGGTGCTTCGTCAATTTGACCCGTCTCTAGCATGTGTCTAGGTTCTCTGCCGACAACACCTTCGTCAACATGTCTGATTCGCTCTCCGATGTGTGGATCTTCATCAGAGAAAAGTCCTTCTCTTTTACCCTCTCCAGAGCCAATGATATCTCCTCTAGACGTGCTTGGTCCTAGAATGGTAGGCGACATTCTTCGCAAGGTTGATGGCATTTTGGTTGTCGTAGTAGAGTTAGAATTTTTCTTGCCGAATCCCCAACTCTCTGATGAACTCCATCCAGATTATCTCCTTGGCAGGTTCTGTTGCGGCCATATACTCTGCTTCTGTGGTTGACAACACCATGACTTTCTGCAACCTCGATTTCCACAAGACAACTCCCCCTACATATGTCATTACATATCCGGACGTGGATCGACTGTTATCCACATCAGCCGACATGTGCGAATAAGTAAAACCTTCTACGGTGGGGTTACCTGAGCCGAATCAAAGGCACACGCTTGAGGTGCCTCTCAATTACCGAAGTATCCACTTCACTACAACCCAATGCTCTTTGCTCGGATTGCTCATGAACCGGTCGACGACTTTGACCACATATCTGATGTCCGGCCTGGTACATACTATCGCATACATCAAGCTTCCGACCGTCGAGGCATAGGGAACCTTCATCATCTCAACCTTCTCCATCTTTGTCTTCGGACATTGTCTCCCGGATAACTTGCTATTGGTCGGTAGTGTCAAGCCGACCGGCTTTGGGCTTTCCATGTTGAACCTCTGGAGCACTCACGGACAACCACAATAATCTTTGTCCAGTCCCAAACAATGTCCATTTCCAGGATCTGTCTTGCTGGACCCATATCCTTCATCTAGAATGACCTGCTCAATGCTTTCTTCAGCATTCCGATCTTGATATGGTCTCGTCCGACCATCAGCAGGGTGTCCACATATAGCAAGAGGATGAGGAAATCTCCTTCCCTGAACTTCTTCACGGATACACAGTGATCGGCCTGTGTCTTGTGGTACCCTTGGTTGTCCATGAAATGATTCAAACTTTTGGTACCGTTGTCGGGGAGCCTGCTTCCGTCCGTAAAGGCTCTTCCTCAATTGTCATACCAAGTTCTCCTTCCCCTTCTCGACGAATCCTTCTAGTTGTTCCATGTATATCTTCTCTTCAAGATCACCATGCAGAAAGGCCGTCTTGACATCCAAGTGTTGAGCCGATCGGCTTTGGGCTTTCCATGTTGAACCTTTGGAGCACTCCCGGACAACCACAATAATCTCTTTGTCCGGTCCCAAACAATGTCCATTCCTAGGATCTGTCTTGCTGGACCCATATCCTTCATTGAGAATGACATGCTCAAGGCCTTCTTCAGCATTCCGATCTTGATATGGTCCCGTCCGACCATCATCATGACATCCATGTATAGAAAGAGGACGAAGAAATCTCCTTCACGGAACTTCTTCACGGATACGCAATGATCGACCTACGTCTTGTGGTACCCTTGGTCATCCATGAAAGATTCAAAATTTCGGTACCATTGCCGGGGAGCCTGCTTCCATTCGTAAAGGCTCTTCCTCAATCGTCATACCAAGTTCTCCTTCCCCTTCTCGACGAATCCTTCTGGTTGTTGCATGTATATCTCCTCTTGAAGATCACCATGCAGAATGGCCGTCTTGACATCCAATTGCTCCAATTCAAGGTCCATGTTGGCTGTTATGTTCAACACCATTCGGATGGATGTCATCTTCACCACCGGGGCTCTGGATTTGACCCTGTGTCCGGATCCGGTTTCTAGCTGGCCTTTGACTGATCTGACTCCTTGTCCGGATTCAGTCAGCTCCCCTTGTTCTTTAGTCTGTGTTCAACTTTCGACTGATTGGGAGGATGCACTAGTCTTCTCCTTCTCCTAGTCAACAATAGTCTTCTCCTCCATGAAGACTATATGTTTACTCCGGATCACCTTCTTCTCGGCTAATTCCCAAAGCCGGTAACCGAACTCATCGTCTTCATATCTTAGAAATATGCATGACCGTCTCTTCGGGTCCAATTTCCTCCTTTGATCCTTTGCAACATGCATGTAGGTAAGAAAATCTAACACCCTTAGATGTCGGTATGACACGTCTTTGCCAATTCGCACTCTTTGTGAAACATCCCCGTCTAAGGGTACTGAGTGTCGTGACTCATGAGTAGAAGAGAGAGAGAGAGAGAGATAAGACAAGAAATGGAAATCAGATTATATTAAGAGAAAACAAGGTTACAAAGAGTAGGCTAAGAGCTAAAGGCTGGTGTTGAATTGAATGAGTTGTGATGAAGACACCTATTTATAGATCCTTATGGAGTATTCTTGAATGTTCTAGAATATTTCAGATATTTATGATAATAAATATAATAATGAAATATTCAAGAATGTTCTAGAATATTCTAAATATCTTGTAATAACGAAAAATATAATGATTATAATTACACATCATATATGGTATACAATGGTTAAAGATTCAACACATAGAACAAGAAGTTGTGGGTTCGACTCTTGATAAGCCGAAATGTATGTCTTCATGACATTATCCCCTCTTTTCGATGATGATTTCCACGAGTTGGAAGACAAGGGTTCGGACTTGGTCACCAATATCGGCGAGAAATCAACCCAAAAGTCTTGTGGATGCCGAAATGTCCAGCCATTGGTGTGTCAT
Source organism: Azolla caroliniana (assembly GCF_043228905.1). Classification (NCBI taxonomy): domain Eukaryota; kingdom Viridiplantae; phylum Streptophyta; class Polypodiopsida; order Salviniales; family Salviniaceae; genus Azolla; species Azolla caroliniana. The sequence continues at coordinate 18,894,376 of NW_028230447.1, forward strand.
GACATTGTTGCACGACTTCGAGTCGAGAAGGACCATCAGACACATACAAGAGAGTTTGTCGAAAAAGTAAACCATCATGCCAACTGAACTGGGTGTAGTCTAAACGAGGATTTTGAGATTCGGAGTTGGAATCACGATCTAGGATAATATGGCTCAAAATCTCTTAGGCGAATGCATCGGTTGCAATATGCTCCAGAATGGAATCAAGAAGCCTTGAATCTCCTAGTGTGTTGATAGTATTCATTGCCATTAGTCGTAGACGATCAAGACCTAAGAGGATTTGCTTCTGACTTTCAAATGCGATCTCTCCTGGTTGAAGTTCCATATACGAACGTCGAGATAAAGAATATGCTTTTCCTTGTTGCACCCTAGGGTGATATAGAATTACGAAATCAAAACAAGTTAAGAATTGTGCCCAACGAGCTTGTCGACAATTCGCTTCAATATACTAATAAGAAAAGAATACAATACTCTTATACTCTAAGAGTAACAAAAACCAAATAACTACTTAAATATAATATTAGACAAAAAAGTATTTCCTTCTTCACCCTTTCTTCTACTAAGCTTCTTATAACCCTCTCATTCTTTCTCCCTTCTTCTTGTAGATAATCTATCCTCCCCCCTGTTGCTAAGAATACCCTCATATTTATAGGTTTCTAGTTGTGTTATTCTTGCTTTTTTCTTTTCTTTTCTTTTACATATGCTCGAGTTTATGTGATTCATTTTTCATATCATTATTTCTATTTTATGTTTCTAAATTTATCATAAATAAAGATCTCTTTGTTAGCTTTCTTATGAATCTTTTTTTTTGAATTTGGATAAGAGATGCAGAAGTTATGAGCTTTTTTCTCTGCCCTGCTTTCTCTGCCTTATTATGCGTTTTTTTCCTTCTATCTTTTCTCTTGCTTTTTCTACTTTTGAAAAACGCCTCTAACTTCATATCCCTTCAATTTTCTTCTTCTCTTAACTCTTGAGCCTTTCACATTGGCTTTATTCTTATAGAGCTTAGTATTTGATGTATTTTCCACGGTCTTTTCTTACAGCAAAAATTGACTTCACAGATAGGTTCAAAAAACCTACCAAACCCAGGTGGTGAACTATGAAGTGCAGGCTCAAGCTACCGCCACCATGATTAAGAAGCTAAAGGAGGACAAGCAAGTTACGAAGGAAAAGACAAAGCTCGGAGTGGGCCGGATCTGGGCAATGATGAAGGCATGGAAAGACCGTACAAAGACGAATATCGATGACAACTCGGTGGGTTGGTGGAGTCAATGGTCGCAACAAGCGGCGGAATTACAAGTCCTCCGAGTAGATGCAGAAAACGGAAGAAGGCCGATGACAACTTTTACAAGATGGATGATGAAAGTATTATCACCATCCGGGAGGAGTTGGCAGGCGACTTCTTTTCCTTGGTCGGAGCTCAACTCGAAGCCGTCCAGAGGCTGATTGAAAGACTTGATGATGATCAGCTCGGAACACAACTTTAGCTTGAGCAATTCAAATGGGAGCACCAGAGGCTGGAAGTAGAACAACGAATGGCGGCGATAAATATAAGTAATGAGGAGCAGACTGTGGAACTACAACTACAACAGGCGGAGCTGTCAAATAAAGCCGAAGGTGAACAACCAAGGGGAGCCGGTGCAAACCAGAACAAAGTGATCGGATCAAAGCAGCGAGCTGGAATCAGAAACAAAGAGAATGTTGAAACTGACGCAAGAACGGGGATGCCTTAGTCGAAAGAAGTCGGAAAGCAACAACAGGCGCAACAGGAACAACAACAACCAGAAGAGCAACAACAGAACGAAGAACCTCTCGAACCTCTAGACCAAAGCATATTGGACATACTCGACGAGGATTGACGGGCTACCCTATGGGTTCGACGTACAATGTACTGTCCCACAGGTGTGCCATGTGTTGGCCAATGGCCGGAGTATGAAAGACAAGTGGGGGGCGAGTCAAAAGTGGAATTTAAGTTATTACTATTAGTTATTAATTAGCAAGAATTAAAATAGGCACGGACGGATCCGGAAGAGTTGCATTGATCCAGATCCGGACTGTTTCATAATTGGTTGCCGATAGGGCACCATTTTGTAAACCGAACCGGATGCCTATAAAAGGATCCGAAGAACAATGTATTACGGGACATAATTAAAATAAGTGAAGTTGTCTTTAAGATTATTGTGTATCCACTTACTTTCCATTCTGTGCTTACTGTCTTATCTTATGCGTGTAATCAATTCGTGTATGTGGTTAATCCGAAACCGATCCAAAATTAGTCGGATAAGGTTATAATTGTGTCGAAAGCCTTAACCCTGTAACCACCCCTTTGGCGATGTGATCCGGAAGGACACCTTGTGTTAGTGGCTAGTCTGGCCCAAGATTAACAGTACTGTCAATTTGCATCGGAGTTGGCATGATAACATCATCACCAGTGGTCTCTCTAATTGTGTCCACATGAAAGATGGTAGCCCTAGAGCCCAAACCACTGATGCATACATGAGGGAGGGGGTCACTAATGAGTCAAAGAGCCACCCCTTAGTTCATGGCTCTTGAAAGTATGTGTGGTGGCATTGTCTCTCTAAGAGTGAGAGGGATGCATGTCCTCTCGTAAGTCTATCCTTCGTTGGCTGTGTCATAGAAAATTTACTTGAGCAGGCATTGAAAGTGACTCCTCGATATACATATGATCCAACTACCTCAACTGGGCTATGGGAAATGGTTAGGTGACACTTAGTTCTAACTTGAGCCTATGTGTGGAATATAAGGATTTTAGTTTTCCCTAGGTTCACTACCAATCCTTGTTGTGTGCAAAAGTCATCTAACGCATTTAGGTGCCTTTGTAGGTCATGTTCGGACTTAGAGAGCAAAACTATGTCATCTGTGTAAAGCAAGATACGAACCTACGTACCCCCAAGGACTACTCCGTTGCCTCTCTTATGAGCAATAAAATACGTGATCTCATCAATGTAGATCCCAAAAAGAGTCACTGATAGGGGCCAACCTTGTTTTACACTAATAGTGTTAGTGAAGCAGTTGGATAGGCCACCTGTGCATCATACGCACCTGGAGACTTGCTCATATAGTGCATAAATGGCCCAAATCATGTCATCTGGTATCTTCAAGATTTTAAGGCTATCAAACAACCGCTCTCTAGGGACTATGTCAAAGGCTTTGCGGAAGTCCACAAAACAACAATATAATTTCTGCTTGTGAGCCTTTGTCTAGTCAATTAAGCATCTAAGCATGAAGATATGATCAATAGTGTTGAGATGGGGCTCTAGATTTGTGAGAAAGATAGATTGAAATGCATTGTACCCGGAAACAGAAAATAACAAGTCAAAAGAGAATACACAGTACATACAATTTTACATACAAATCCTAAAACAAGGAAAAATCACGGGGCAACAAATTTCCACTATATCAGAGATATAGAAAAAGATTGTAACTCTTCACCTCTCTATTACATAATTTATGTTCTTAATTCACTAGATGCCATTGTGGAATGTAAGGGTTGAACCCATGACCTCCTGGTCTCTATTGGGCAACCTTACCAACTGAGCTACATCCATCTGGGGCCCCCTCCCTCCCTCTTTTATTATCGTAATTACCTTACCCTAGTGGTAAGTTGTTAACACTACAAGCATTACGTCATGGGTTCGAACCCAATTTCCTCACTTCTCTATTATATACTTCATATATATCTCTTAATTCACTAGATGCCACTGTGGAATGTAGGGGTTGAACCCATGACCACCTGGTCTCCATTGGGCAACCTTACCAACAAAGCTACATCCATCTAGGGGCTCTCTCTCTCTCTCTCTCTCTCTCTCTCTCTCTCTCTCTCTATTTTCTGCTATACACACTTCTGCTCTGCAACAAAAACTCTATGCACATTATCACACACATAATGGTTGCCCTAGGTGTATTTATACTCATACACAGTATGGGCTATTTACAAATGTAGCTGTCATTATTATTATATATAATATATATAATAATTAATTGGCCCGACTTGGCGGCCTTGTCTTCGACCATCCAGTCGGCCCGTCATGTCGGCCTTGCCTTCGACCATCCCGTCGACCCGACTTAGAGCATCCATCCAATGTAGTCGACTACTATAGTCTACTCTCTATCTCCTTCAGCCCAATCGACTCATTGGTCGATCCGACCGACCATCCTGTAGTCGGCTTGTCGATCTGCCGACTTCTTCCTTCTCTTCGACTGTTGACTTCTCCCATAGGAGGGACAAATTCCTAAAAAATAATAGAGGAGGCTCGTCTAAAGCTAGCTTGTTCAAGTGGTCGAAGATTTAAGGTCTCCATATAATCGCTAAGCTCTGCTTCTATTATTGCACCATATAATTTAGCGAGTGTATGACCTATCATAATGGTCCTATATGTATTTGGCTCCATGGGGTCTCCTCCTTTATGTATGGGCGCCACTATGTTCATAGTCCACTATGGTGGAAGCCCCTCAGCGAGGGGACAATTGAATATTAGAGTTAGAAAGGGAGCTAGGCACTCTCGCGCATATATGATGTGTTTTGCTTGCAATCCTATGTGGTCCATGGACTTCCTATGTTGTAATTTCTTTATGACCTTCGTGACCCTAAAGGTCGTGAAAAGTGTCCCCATGGTAGGTCGAGGCGTAGAAGGCATTGGAATGGGTGGCTGGTTTGGGACTTGGTAAAGTCTCTTTGTATCTGTGTGCCAAGTGTTAGGATCCTCGATGGGTGTTTGGGGTCTTGGTTCCCGTAGTCTCTTCCATGCAGTGGCACAATTGCTACTCATGAGCATATGGTAGAGTTCCCAATATTGGGATGCCTCGCACGCTCGTCTCTTACGACGTGTCATCTTGCGCATTTCTTTGCGAGCTTGTACCTAGGTGATAGTACCAATGAGGTACGATACTTTAAGTTGTCTATCTAAGTCCCTATAATCCTCATCATACCTTCGATTCTGTGGCATAAACCTTATGATTTGTCCCAAATAACAAAGAAGGATATATGATGGATTGGGTCGAATCTTACAGTAAAATGTTGAGTGTTGATACAATACTTCAAGAGTACTCAAATAGACTTAGAACAATTATGTAGATATGTCGAAGGGCAGTTGCCCTAGCCCAGTTGGTATATAACTAGCTTTGTAACCTAGTTATTGAGGGGACAAGCTCAACCAGATTCGATTGAATAAGCAAGAGCCGGGCCAGAGCCAGATCAATGTCCGGATTGGTGTCCAAAACGGAGAGCCGGATCGGTGTTCGGAACGGAGAACTAGATTGGAGTGCAAACCGGTAGGCCATTGGAGGTCTACACTCCTAGACTACTAGGTAGTTATCCTAGGAGTTAGTGTCAATAGCTCGGTACGAGTATTGAAGTACTAGGTACTTCTGTCAGTCCTTTCAAGGACTTGTATAAAAGTGCTCTTTGAGCACATTGTATGTAGACACAAAGTATTATTTTGAAATTGATTTTATGTTGTTCTGCTCTCTCCCAACTATCATGTCAATGGTTATAACTCCCATCATGTCTCTAAACTGTGTATGTTTTTCCGTGCTCAATCCCTTCGTAAGAATATCAACCACGTGCTTATTTGTACTTACATACATCAGATCCACTTCTCCATCAATCACTTTTTCTCTAACAAAGTGATAATGCACTTCAATGTGCTTTGTTCTTGCGTGGAACACTGGGTTTTTTACCAGCTGAATGTTGCTAATATTGTCACACCAAATTGTGACCACACTATCTATATATTCTCCCAAATCAGCAAGACAATTTTCTAATCCATACCTCTTCACAAGAGGCTATTGCAGCTCCTCTATACTCAACTTCAGTACTTGATAATGCAACAATAGCTTGTTTCTTGCTACTCCATGAAATAGCTGCACTTCCCAATGTAAACATATATCCACTTGTGGATCTTCTATCAGTTTGGCTTCTAGCCCAATCAGCATCTATATATCCTTCTAGCTTTATGTCCAAATCAGCCTTGTAAAACAATCCATAATTTTGAGTAGCTTTTACATACCTCAAAAATCTTCTAATGCAATCCAAGTGTGGCTTTGTTGGTTGTTGCATAAACTGGTTACAAAATAACTCAAATCAAGTCTTGTTATAGTCAAATATATGAGGTTGCCCACCATAGACCTGTACATGTTTACATCTTCTATTTTGACTCCCAAATCAGCCCTCAATTTGCAGTTCTTATCCAGTGGTACATCAATAGGTTTGCATCCAAGCATACCATACTTCTTCAACATAGTTGTTGCATACTGTTTTTGCAACATATATATACCACTTTTAGATCTGATCATCTCAATGCCAAGAAAGTATCTCAACTCTCCCAAATCTTTCATATGAAATTGCATTTCAAGATTTTTCTTAAGCTTCCTTATTTCATCCATAGAATCACCTCCAATGATTAAGTCATCAACATATATCAAGATAACAACAATGCAATCATTTATCTTCTTTACATATAGTGATGGATCAGCTTTTGACATTTTGAAGGCAATTTTTTTCAGAGATTCTAAAAGTTCTTTATGTCATGCTGTTAACTCTTAGGGCCGGACAATGGCCTAACACAGGGTGTCTACGGAAGACACTTCACCAAAGGGGTGTTACGGCAAGAGGATTAGAATCAACGATTAATCCGACTTAATTAGGCTACTTAGTAAGATCGTCCTTAATAATCACACGTGTAAGATATAACAATGAATGCAGAACGGCAATTAACACAGAGAGATAAAAACACTAAGCTTTATTAATTAACCGCTGCTCATTACATTGTATTCGGGCCTTTAAATAGGTTTCCGGTCTGTAGTACAAAACGGTGCCATCCGCACCTGTTCGGGATCAGTCCGGATCCGGAACGGCATACCGATTCCGGTCCGTCCGTCCACACTCATAGCTTACTTACAACCATTCCTAATAATTAAATAACTCCCCGTTTCACACTCTGGACTCCTTTGCCGGCCGGTAACACATGGCACGCCCGTGGGATAGTACCTTGTACGTCGAATCCACATCCGACCCTTGCTATTCTTCATCCAAAATATCCAGAATGCTTTGTTCGAGAGTCTCCAATGGTTCATCTGGAATTGGTTGTTGTTGTTGTTGTGGTTGTTGCTGCTGTTGTTGCTGCTCCGTTGATGGTTGTTGCGGTTGGTCCTTTGGTGGCTGTTGTGGCTGTTGCGGCTGCTCCTCCGTTTGTTGCTCTGACACCGGCGTCTCCGTCGTTGCTCCCTCCGTCGTAGTGGTCTCCGGTTGACTGGTTCCGGCCTGGCCCTCGGGCGGCGACGGTTCCTCATCACTAAGGTTAACCGTTGCCGCTTCCCATGCTTTTTCTTCCCGAACCCGGGACCGCTCATAGCTTTCAAACTGGATTTGAGCGTCCAACCTATCATCGTCTAGCTGAGCTACGAGTTGTCGGACTTGCGCCAGTTGTTCATCCGCCAGGACTTGGAAGTCATCGGCCAGCTCGTCCCATATGGCGGTGAAGTCCTCGGAAGTCAACATGTAACAATCATCTCCTTCCTTCCGCCGGTTTGCCACGTCTGCCCGTAGCAATTAGAGTTCCGCCACGTTTTGTGCCCACATTGTCCACCATCTTACGGAGCTTTCGTCAATCAAGCGTTTTGTCTGATTCAGCCATGCCTGGAGAATGCACTGAATTCGGCCCGTTCCCAACTACGATTTGATCTCCGCAGCTTGTCGTTCCTCCTTCAATTGCTTGATGATTTTGATGTTGTCTTCCGCCTGCTCCTTGTAATGCGTCAATTGCCTTTGATATGTCCTTTGTAATTTTTGCAGTACCGTTGACGCTCTCTCCTTTTCTTCCTATTGCTGCCTCTAGAGCTCCATCCGGACCTTCTCCGCCTCGTCCAACTGTCTTGTATTTTCCGCACGTTCGTCGGCGATCGCCGTCGCGGCCCGATCAACTTCCTGCTAGAGTTCGGCCATCCGTTCCTTATGCTCCATTTCCAGCCGTTTGTAGTCCCGGTGCAAGTGCTCAAAATCATCTGTCTTTTGTTTGAGTCGTGCGTTGATCTGACGACGGGCCCGTTCCTCGCGGTCCTTCTGCTGGCGGAGCTCTTCCTTTAGCCATTCAATTTCCGTTTCCGCCGTCTTCCGTAGCTTGTCCTTTTCCTGCAGCACTTTGTCTTTTTCCTCCCTTAGCCGGTCGTACGCTTGATGGCCTTTCCGGAGTCTCTCCTCTGCCCGGCGGAGGTTCTCAGCAGTCTTCTTTAATTCTGCTTCGGCCGCTGTCTTCAATTCCCGTTCCCAGCTCCTTAGCGCTTCTTGTGCGGCAAGTTCATCTCTCAATTCCGCAAGCTCATGGGCTTGCGCCGAATCTCTCTCTAGAACGGTTTCCGTTGCCGGGGTCTTATTGGTATGTACAGGTTGATCTGCTTCTTTATTCTGTACACTTACCGGAGTCACCGGTGATTGGATCCGTGTTGCCGTTAAGGCCATTTTGGCCATCTCTGCCGTGACCTGATCCAAGTCTTTTTTAAGGCACCGGATTCTAGACCGGGTCGTCTCTGGTTGTTTGGTTGTGACGAGCAACCATTCGCTTTGCGCTCTTTCTTCCGCCTCAATATACCCCACTGCTCCGGCAATCTGTTCGCCTATCCACCGGAGCCATAGGCTACCGATGCATTGTTGTTGTGCTTGCACGGAGGTTTGACAGATGGGCTCGCTTGTAGATGGGTGGTCCCGCCTGATTGCGCCGAGTTGCAATTCCGTTTCTGCCCGTGGACCACCCTGTTGTCCTGGTTCCCCTTGCGCTTCTTCTTGGTTGGCCGAGGGAGGCTGCATTGACCTTTCCGGCTCTGGCGGGATGGGACTTGTCGGTGTTGCCGGTGGTGCAAGGGCTTCTAATTCCGGTGTCATGCGCACCGGTTCCGGTTCCTCCATTGGCGTGGGAGTCTCAGTATGGGGAGCCGGTGTTCCCTCCGTCTGAGGGTCCGAACGTTTCCCGGCTGCCTCAACGGTCCTTGCCGATGACCATCGCTGGAGGTGCTCCGTAGGCTCCTCCTCTATTTCCTCTTCCTGAGTCCCGGCATTGAGTTTTGCCGCCAAGGGGTTCGCTTCTCTATTCACCGGTCGGTGGAGTGTAACCTTTATGGGCCGTACCGGTGGTTCCTCCTGCGCATCCGTTGGCCGCTTCCGGCTGGCGCTATCATTTCCCGCTTGTTCTGCGCCCACCACCTTCCCCTTAGTGGCCTTAGAGGCCAGCAGTTGTTGTCTTTTGGAAGCCGTCTTTGGGTTGCCATCCGCCACTCTTCCCCGCTTCTTGGGCTCGACGGGCTCAACGGGTGGCACAAGCAAGGTGAGCCACTGCGTTGTCGTGAAGATCCGTCACTACGCGCATATCGTGAGGCGGAACCGCCGGGGTTCTAGACCGGAAGGATTCAAAGTCGGTACAAGCTTTGGCGCAAGCTTTGGCGAGAAAGTACTTAAGATAGATTGGGAAAGAGAGAAGTTGAGATTAAACGATTGAGAGAAATTGATTGATCTTTTATCTTTGGATTTAAGAAACAAGTTACACGATCAATTTGATAACGAATTTCTTCTTCTTAATTTCATAACAAAAAAAAAAAACCGTTTTTTCTCCTCCCCCTTCCTTCTTTTATAGATGCTCTCATGCATATGATGCATGTGAGGGTACAAGACATGCATAAAATGCATGTTTGCCATTTGGCGCTTGTGTATTACATGTGGTGCATGATAACCATGTCACTCATTTTAGCTCTCATGTATGAGAATCTTCATGTAAAAGTACAATGATAGAAATATAAATTCAACTAAATGGCATGGCTTAATGGTAAGACAATTAACTCCTAACTCGGAGGTGCAAGGTTCGAATCCTTACTTGCCCTCCTTGTATATGTATATAATATGTATATATATTTATATATTTATTTATCTAGTCACCGGACGCCAGATGTCGTCGGTTACCGATGTCGTCACCTCGTCGTCGCCGGTTTCCGTCAGATACCGTCACCTTGCCGTCGCTGGATTGCCATCGGATGCCGGTGTCTCACCGGCGCCGGATGTCGTCACCTTGTCGTCGCCAGATTGTCGTCAGATGCCGGTGTCTCACTGGCGCCGGATGTCGTCACCTTGTCGTCGCCAGATTGCCGTCGGATGCCGGTGTCTCACTGGCGCCGGATGCCGCCAGATCACTGGCTCCATCGCTGGTCCGGTTTTGGTTGGCCAAAACCCTTTACAAGTAGCTACCCCACCTCCACTCTTAGTTCAAGTTACATTGAACTCTCTATGCTCCACACATAGACACAAAGATAATATCTTTTGCTCTACCTTATATATGATGAGAGCCGTATTTGTCGTGCCTATGTGGGATATCTCACAATTTTCTCTTTTCCTTTCACAAACTTTATACCCTTCTAGTCACCGGACGCCAGATGTCGTCGGTTACCGATGTCGTCACCTCGTCGTCGCCGGTTTCCGTCAGATACCGTCACCTTGCCGTCGCTGGATTGCCGTCGGATGCCAGTGTCTCACCGGCGCCGGATGTCGTCACCTTGTCGTCGCCAGATTGCCGTCGGATGCCGGTGTCTCACTGGCGCCGGATGCCGCCAGATCACTGGCTCCATCGCTGGTCCGGTTTTGGTTGGCCAAAACCCTTTACAAGTAGCTACCCCACCTCCACTCTTAGTTCAAGTTACATTGAACTCTCTATGCTCCACACATAGACACAAAGATAATATCTTTTGCTCTACCTTATATATGATGAGAGCCGTATTTGTCGTGCCTATGTGGGATATCTCACAATTTTCTCTTTTCCTTTCACAAACTTTATACCCTCATATCTTGACATTTAGTTGTCCGTTTCTCGTGTAATAAAGTGCATTCGAAACCTCCATCATTTTGTACTTAGATATTAAATTTATTTAAAATGTAATCTTCACAATTATTGTATTATGTGATTCATACTCGATTTTGTACGTTTTATGGGATTTTCACACTATTGCCAAAAATCTTCACGACATCCACCCCCACCAAACCGCACGTCCTCCGATACGTGCCAAGAAGAGAGAAAGTGAGATTTCGGCTACAGTGATCAATTAGATTCCTCCATGTCTTCATTTACATCCGCCCTATTATGTTCATCGTCGAGGTGATCAAGGTCAAGATCCTTGTCTTGTCTTTTCTTGAAAATCTTTACTCTTTTTCCCGCAATGGGTACGGCCAACCTTGATCCGTCTAGTTCCGCAAGGTGGTATGTGGCATTATCGTTGGCACTTGTCACCACATACAGCCCGAACCATCTTCTTGCGAACTTCCTTGTTGTACTGTGTTGATTGTCAAGGGTGTTGTCGTAAACCAAAACCCAATCCCCTTCTTCAATCTTCTTGGGACGAAGTCGATGCGTGTTGTCGAACCGAACTTTGTTCTTTACTCGGGGTGCCTCCATCATCTTTCGTGCTTTTTCTAAATCTTTAGGTCTTCTTTCAAGTTGCCTTATCCGCGCCGCTAATAACTCTTCTCAGCTCATCTCGTTCTCCCACGGTATCGCTACCCATGAGGTGATCGTCTTTTCGATAGGCATAATCGGCTTTTGTCCATACATAAGCTCCGTCGGCATATACCCTATCACCGAGCTATGTGTCGTTCTATCGGCCCACAAAGCATAGGGTAATAGTCGTGGCCAATTCCCGACTCGACCGTTGCATGCTCGTACGATGGCTTTAACGATAGGTCCATGCCCTCGCTCGATCTTCCCATTCGCTTCCGGATTGTAGGCAGTCGTGAGGGAGAGCCTCACGCCTAGTCTTTCGAAGAGCTCTGTCGCTTCGTGCGCGTCCAACTCCCCTCGGTCGGCCACTATCTTCCCTACACATCCATATCAGCAAACAACCTCTTCAAGCAGAAATTTGCAAACGGCTGAAGTCGTCTTATTTGTCAAGGCTCGTCCTTCCACTTGATTTGTTAAGTCTTCCCTTGCCAGCACTAAGTACTTCATTTGTCCCACTCCCATTGGCATCAAGACCAGATCCACCATCCATTTGAAGTGTATGGTGAGTGGGTATGTCGGTTGTAACTCATCACGATGACCTATATTTGAATATATTTGGCAAGTTTCGCATATGGACATGAAATGGAGTACATCTTTGTACATGCTTGGCCACCAGTACTTCTCCTTCAACTTTTCGAACGTCGCCCATGTTCCTCTATGACCTGCCCAAGCACTCTCGTGGAATTCAGTCATCAGCGTCTCTTGCTCTTCTTTCTTTACCACCACTCGACGTGGTATTCCTATCCTTCTTTTTGGATGTCGCCAAAGGAATCCTCCGTTCAAGAAGTATTGGTAAGCTTTCTTTCGGATTCGTAGGGCCTCCTCCTTTGTCAACGAAGCATCTGTCGTCAATGTTCTTAGGAATCTACCGATGAGTATCCACTCTCCTTCGTACTCGTTCTCGTTGAAGGCGTGGAGGGTTTGCGTGTCCTGGTCTTCCGCCGACAATCGAGCCATCTTGAAGAAGTCGAGGGCGACATCTTCATCTTCCGAAACCATGTTACTTCCATTTGAAAATATTGCCCTCGATAGCATGTCAGCCATGGCGTTCTTCTTCCCTGCAATGTGACGGATCTCTGGGTTTAAAGACTTGATGTAGGCGATCCACCTTAGCATAGCAAGATCTGGGGTCACACATCCCGAGACCATTCCGAGAATTGGGAGACAATCTGTCTCTATTATCACTTCTGACCCGATTAGGTAATCTTTGTCCGTCTTCACTGCCGACACAATACCCCAAAGTTCCCACTTGACTTGGGCATATCTTTGTTGCCGTTCGCTGAGAACCTGTCATAACTAGACTCGAACCCATAACCTTTTGTTACACGGGTCGAGACTTTACCATTAGGTTATGAATTGTAATTTGAAGGATATTATTTTCATTTAGGTTTTATTGGGAAATTGATGTATATTCCAGATTTCTCTGGAACATTCTAGAAACTTCAGGAGTATTCCTGAAGACACTATAAAAGGAGGCGCAAGGCATTAGTTCGAACCAAATCGGTTCAACGCCAGTCTTAAGCCTTCTAACTACTGTTGTATATCTTCCTTCATATAATACATATATCTTTCGCATCATCAATCTCTCTCTCTCTCTCTCTCTCTCTCTCTCTCTCTCTCACTCACTCATTCCTTCTCTCAAAAGTTCGACACCTCTCATAGTACTAATCCTTCTCTGTCTTAGTACTATTCCCCAACAATAGTACTAATCCTTCTTTTAGTACTAATTCCTTCTCTGCCTTAATAGAGTTCCTGACAGTTTGAACCGATTTCTGGGTGCCTGTCTGGTCTTTTCTCTCCCTCTTCCTTCTGTCTCCCTCCTTTCCTACTAGTCTCTTATTTCCCTTTTCCTTCATCCCATGGCCACCGTTAGCGCTGAAGAGTATCAATCCGTTTTCTCGGAATTTCAATGCTTGAAAGAGAAGTTTCATGCTTTGGAACAAGAAAATCAACGCTTGTTGGGGGATCTTCAGCAAATTTCCTTAGAAAAGCAGCAAACGCAACAACAGCATGGGGAACTTGCGTTACGCGTGCAACAACTCGAAGCAACCATCGTAGCAATGCAACAACAAGGGCACGGAGCACAAGGGATTCATAAAGAACCCAAGATTGGCCTTCCCACGAAGTTCGATGGAACGCGATCGCAGTTTAGAGGGTTTCTTAACCAGGTACGGTTAGTTATTCAAATGCATCCGTCCCGATATCCCACCGATGCATCACGAGTGGGTTTAGTAGGGACGTTGTTAAATGGCTCAGCATTAGCATGGTTTGCTCCGCTACTAGAAAAGGAATCTCCAGTACTAAATAATTTTGAAGAATTCATAAGTGAGTTTAAAGCATGTTTGTCATAACTAGACTCGAACCCATAACCTTTTGTTACACGGGTCGAGACTTTACCATTAGGTTATGAATTGTAATTTGAAGGATATTATTTTCATTTAGGTTTTATTGGGAAATTGATGTATATTCCAGATTTCTCTGGAACATTCTAGAAACTTCAGGAGTATTCCTGAAGACACTATAAAAGGAGGCGCAAGGCATTAGTTCGAACCAAATCGGTTCAAACTGTCAGGAACTCTATTAAGGCAGAGAAGGAATTAGTACTAAAAGAAGGATTAGTACTATTGTTGGGGAATAGTACTAAGACAGAGAAGGATTAGTACTATGAGAGGTGTCGAACTTTTGAGAGAAGGAATGAGTGAGTGAGTGAGAGAGAGAGAGAGAGAGAGAGAGAGATTGATGATGCGAAAGATATATGTATTATATGAAGGAAGATATACAACAGTAGTTAGAAGGCTTAAGACTTCCCGAGAAGTATCGTCAGTATGCTGATGTGTTCGATAAAGTACAAGCCAACACACTTCCTCATCATCGGCCGTACGATTGCGCCATCGACTTACAACCGGGAAAAGAGCCGCCATGGGGGCCGATCTACAATTTGTCACCAACCGAGCTAGAAGTCCTCCGAGCCTATATAGAGGAGAATTTGGAGAACGGTTTCATTCGGCATTCGAAATCTCCAGCCGGTGCACCCATTTTCTTCGTCAAGAAAAAAGATGGCTCGCTTCGACTCGTTGTAGATTACCGTGGCTTGAATAAGGTCACGGTAAGAAATAGGTATGCTCTTCCCCTTATCTCAAGTCTTTTAGAACGGATCAACGGTGCCAGGTTCTTCACGAAGATCGACTTACGAGGAGCCTATAACCTCGTACGGATCCGACCAGGAGATGAATGGAAGACCGCGTTTCGCACCAGATATGGGCACTTCGAGTATACGGTCATGCCGTTCGGACTCACTAATGCGCCGGCAGTCTTCCAGCACATGGCGAATGATATATTTCGAGATCTCTTGGATGATTTTTTGATCATCTATTTGGATGATCTACTGGTTTATTCAAAGACCCAAGAAGAACATGATTCTCATGTACTATTAGTACTAAAACGACTTCGAGAACATGGTCTGTATGCAAAGTTAGAGAAATGTAGTTTCGGGTGCAACCAAGTGGAATTTCTCGGCTATGTCATCTCCTCAGAAGGCATATCTATGGACCCAGCCAAGGTGAAAACGGTGATAGAATGGCACACTCCGCGTTCGGTGCGGGATGTGCAATGCTTCCTAGGCTTTGCAAATTTTTACCGGAAGTTCATACAAAATTACTCAAAAATTGTGCTGCCTCTCACACAGCTCACCAGGAAGGGACAATCATTCATTTGGTCTAAAGAGACGGACATGGCTTTCGAGAGTCTTAAGAAGGCGTTTACATCAGCTCCAATTTTAGGTCATGTGGATCCGGAAAAACCATTCATTATCGAAGCTGACGCATCGGATTTCGCATTGGGGAGCATTCTGTCACAACAGGGTAACGACGAGAAGCTACATCCTGTGGCTTTCCACTCCCGTAAGTTTGACGCCGCCGAAATCAACTACGAAATTCATGATAAAGAGCTATTAGCAATAGTTGATTCTTTTATGCAATGGAGGCATTTCCTGGAGGGATCTCCTCATCAGGTCACTGTATTCAGTGACCACAAGAACCTTGCCTACTTTCAAGATGCTCGTGTACTGAATCGACGTCAAGCTCGGTGGGCCCACTTCCTCACACGCTTCGACTTCAAAATTACATATCGTCCGGGGAAGCACCAAGGGAAGGCAGATGCATTATCACGGCGTTCGTATCTAACACCACGTCCCGGTGAGCCAGCTTTCGATAACCAGAAGCAAGTAATCTTGGGTCCAGCACGACTGCAAGCAGCACAGGTCTTTGACATGCCCGTGGATTCCGACATTACCAATACTATACGTGAGGACTTGAAGACTGACGCTTTCGCCCAAGCTATACTAGCACAAATTGACCCCTCTCGAGCGTCATGTTCACAATCACAATCACCAGGTACGGATTATCGGCAATTCAAATACTGTGATGGATTACTCTTCTTTAAAGAACTTTTGTATGTTCCTAATGGTTCTTGCCGCCTTCGAGTAGTACAAAATTGCCATGACACATATACAGCAGGACATTTTGGTAGTACTAAAACATTAGATTTAGTACAACGATCATTCTGGTGGCCCCGTATGCGACAATTTGTCGAAGATTTTGTTCGGACTTGCGATACATGCTGCAGAGCGAAAATGCCAAGACATCATCCATATGGTTTATTAGAACCATTACCAATTCCAAGCAAGCCATGGCAATCCATTGCTCTTGACTTCATTACAGATCTTCCAGTCTCTAAGGGATTCAGTGCGATTCTCACAGTGGTGGATCGATATACGAAGATGGCTCATTTCTTACCATGTACTAAAGAAATATCTAGTGAAGACACCGCCGAAATTGTCATGCGGGAAGTATGTCGGCATCATGGACTCCCTGATAATATCATCAGCGATCGTGGACCCCAGTTTGTGTCAAAATTCTGGAAGCACCTTTTTAAAATGCTGAAGGTCACTTGTAACCTCTCCTCCGGCTACCACCCACAAACCGACGGTCAAGCCGAACGAACAAATCAAACACTGGAGCAGTATCTGCGGTGCTTTCTCAACTATCATCAGAATGACTGGGCAGATATTCTTCAGTTCGCCGAATTTGCCTATAATAACGCTATCCACGCATCGACTAAAGTCACGCCATTCTACGCTTATACGGGATATCATCCCCGGTGGTGTGTCCTTGAAACCCCAGAAGTGTCCACAAATCCTTGCGCGGAGGATCGTTTGGAGCGGTTACGCAAGATACAAGCGGATTTATCTACTCAACTCCAGCAAGCTCAACAATCACACAAGGACTACGCAGATCTTCATCGACTTCCATCCAGTTTTAACATTGGAGATCGGGTGTGGCTGCTACGACGACACATCAAGACTACTCGCCCATGTGAGAAGTTGGATTATCGGCGATTAGGTCCTTTCCGTATTATCGGGAAGATTAATGATGTCGCTTTTCGTCTCGAGCTACCTCCGCAACTTCGGATACATCCGGTGTTTCATAGTTCTCTCCTCGAACCCTATCACGAGAGAACTATCCCAGGACGTACTATACAACCACCACCTCCTATCGAGCTCGAAGATGGACCTGAGTATGAGGTCGCTGCCATCCTCGATTCCAAGATTGTTCGCAACAAGCTCTACTATCTAGTCGATTGGCTAGGATATAGTCCCAGCGAGCGTACTTGGGAACCGATCGAGAATGTGACCAATGCTCGTGCTCTTCTAGAAGACTTCCATCGACGATATCCCGAGAAACCGGGTCCTCAATCCAAAACGACTCGTGGAACTCGTCGTTTTAAAGGGGGGATAGTGTCATAACTAGACTCGAACCCATAACCTTTTGTTACACGGGTCGAGACTTTACCATTAGGTTATGAATTGTAATTTGAAGGATATTATTTTCATTTAGGTTTTATTGGGAAATTGATGTATATTCCAGATTTCTCTGGAACATTCTAGAAACTTCAGGAGTATTCCTGAAGACACTATAAAAGGAGGCGCAAGGCATTAGTTCGAACCAAATCGGTTCAACGCCAGTCTTAAGCCTTCTAACTACTGTTGTATATCTTCCTTCATATAATACATATATCTTTCGCATCATCAATCTCTCTCTCTCTCTCTCTCTCTCTCTCTCTCACTCACTCATTCCTTCTCTCAAAAGTTCGACACCTCTCATAGTACTAATCCTTCTCTGTCTTAGTACTATTCCCCAACAATAGTACTAATCCTTCTTTTAGTACTAATTCCTTCTCTGCCTTAATAGAGTTCCTGACAATGTTTTGGAGATACTGACAGCATAAGGACTGCAATCAACAAAATCCGGCGATTACGCCAAGGTGACCGTCCAGCCTCCGCATATGCTGCAGATTTCCGCCTACTCGCCGCCGATATCCCCTGGGATGATCAAGCATTGATGGAGCAGTTCCGCTATGGTCTACGCAACGATGTCAAGGATTTACTCTTGACTTTCCCTGAAGAGCCAAAATCATTAACAGAAGCAATCAGTCGAGCGGTCAGATGTGACAACCGCCTCTTCGAGCGACGTTCGGAACGACAATTTCAGATGCCGAGGGCAAGATCCGAGCCTACCTATGCCTCAGTGGTAGCAAAACCTTTTCAAAGGGAGTCACATAATGCGCCTCCAGTAAGTACTCCAACTCCAATGGAAATTGACACTACACGTCGTCGTGGGCCGCTATCGGAGGAGGAAAAGCAACGACGCCGAACAAACCGATTATGCCTTTATTGCGGTGGACCAGGGCATATCGCGATAAACTGTCCCCATAGACCAAGAAGGCAGGTAAACCAAGTCGTTGTTAGTTCTGACTATACTAAACCCGAGTCTATTTCAGTAGGAATCTCTGATAGTCCTCATAGTCATAATAGTCCTAATAGTACTAATAGTCCGAATCTCGCAAACAAATTTGATGTCCTTAGCCAATTAGAAGAAGAGTTAAACGACTAAGTCCAGCCAAAATAGGAGCCGTTTGGTCGGACAGCCCTAGATCTGTGCAGCCCATTAGTGGTTCCATTCCCT